>NC_056746.1:1492940292-1493065292 GCF_019279795.1 Protopterus annectens
CGGTCAAGGTAACACATTGCATACCCTACATATGTCAGGTACCTGTATGGTTGTGTGGACTACCCTGCCATGTTTGACTTTCCACATGCTATACCTCACGCACATAGGTACACGCCCATACTTAACTTTCATGACATGGTTGGTATACCTGGGTAATACCCGTTCAACTGTGACACATCCTGACAAGTTCGGCTTGGACCGCTGATGTGTGGATTTTGGCCGACTGTTCTAATCATTGGAAGGATGCCACCTTTTCCTATGTCCAGGATGGGATATATTCTGGACACATATCCAAATGTACTGGACAACACGTAACCACAGTCAATGCTACGGATAATACTGTTCCTTTCAGCCTACATGTTGCCTTATTGTTGTAGCAGTTTATATGCTCCTTATGTTTTGTTTACATGCTTATTCTATTTCCTGTCACATTTGGTATATGAAATACGGACATACCTATTGTATGTGACTATTACATGCGTTGTGAGATATAATTCGGTCATACTGTCGCTAGATATTTACATTTATCATGTTTTTTGTTATGGACACATCTGCCCAGCTGTGTTTCCTCCCTCATAATATGGGTCAGCTGGTGACCCAGACCATTGGGCTGGACGTACCTATTGGCGAAGCGCTAACATATGATGCATTTCACTTCCACTTGGTATAACTATCTACACTGCGTTGGGCTATGGGCACATGGTTTTCAATGTTATTTGTTCGTGGGATAGGGACCCGTTATTCCTTACCGTGCATTTGTGTTTGCTTCTTCATTTTGTGTTCGCAGGAACTGTCTTGCATGCTTTGTATTTGTTTCATTATCCACAGACACTGACAGATGTGATTACTATTGCTTGCAAATTGTTATATGCAAGCATTTTAGGTTGCACGTCAACAGCTGACATTTCCACGTCTCCATGCGGCACTTCAACACGCCCTATGCACTCGCGCTCCTTTCCTATGCACGTGGCTGTGGCAGCAGCGCACCTTCATCAATATGCATTTGGCGCTACTGCGCCATCTTCATGCCGCACTGTCGACGCAAGCCTAACGCCAGCCTTGCGCCGAGCTTCATGAATCCCGGGGAATGTCTATAGGCACTCCTTGCTGTGAAGATGTGAATATCCATGCATGTACAGAGAACTTGTTCAACTTTGCAGTCATTACTTTGACCTTACTAGTCTACACTGCCTCTCAAGCAACCAGACAGCAAGCTGGATGTTGTGTGACATGATGTGAGAACACAGACATGTGTTCCAGTTACATAAATGTACAGTATGACATATCTAGGACATGTGTGAGGTACACACACTTTGGCCAAAGGTGGCCACTCCTCTGCAGTGGCCTCAGATCTATGTCACATAGATGTTCACCATGAAGCTGTTGAAGGTCAGGCTGCATTAACTGCTGTGAAACTGTCACAAACAGGGATCACTGCTGCTGTGGTGCTTGTTCAAGCAACCTTGAAGGTATATGTCACCAGACATTGAACATTATATTGTGACACTGCAGCTGTGCTCCCACTCACCATCAGGTCAGTACCCTAGTGAAATCCTAACAACCCTGGAATATAAGGCGCAAAACATGCCAAACTCAAATGAGTGCTCTAGTTGCTAATTAAGGCATTTACCTGGAAAAGGGTATGTCAAGCCTACAGAGACTTGCGTGATGTGGGACAACTATCTGGATGACCAAACAGGCTGTGGCCTACTCTTTATGTTGAGCTTGGTACTAATGTTTTGCTTCTGGTGAGAGACAATGTATGGGAGCATGGTATCCAAGGAGAGAGTGGTTGTGGTGAGACCAGCAGTAGTAGTAGCCAGACACCAGCATTGCAGGGGACTCCCTTCTTGTCACCATTACTCACAAGGTAATTGTGCCATTTCAGTACACACTGCTTGAATGGTGTGCAACTGCAGAATAACTGAGTAAACATGGCCTCCTTACCTTCACAGGGTGTACATATGACTTTCCCCTCCATTGTTTGCCTATGCTCTGTACAGTTACAGACATCTTGAATGACTATCTTGTTGGAAACCATGATAACTTAGTTGCACACAGGACAACTAGCATTCATTGACAAGTACAGTCCCCAGATGTCTCAGTACTCTTATATTTAAAGCCATGAAAAGACTTATCATGGAAATAATCAGTAACAATGTAGATGACTTTCAGACACTGGCCCAAACCCAGTTCTTTTGTTCAATATCAGATCCTACCTACCCTAACCAGTGGACCTCACTGAGTGTTAAACTATGCATTGGATGAGGGGAAAATGACTCACTCCACCTACCATGGCCTGAGAAGGAATTTGACAAGATTAGGTCATCAGGCATTGTTGAAACACTGTATAGGTTATTTACAAACTAGAATGTCAGCCAGTGGATAGCCAATTGTCTGATAGCCATTATCCAGGAAGATAGCATTGGGTAGCCAACTCTACAATGAGGCCAGTCACCAGTGGACTTCCCTCACACATCATTCCTGGGACTACTCCTCCTAGCCATCCTTTTTCTGCTGTCATTACCACTGTCAATGACCTCAGAATTAGTACATTTGCACGTGATTGCAAATTAGAAGCTGTCACTGAATCCCACCCAGAACCAGCAGTTATCTAGGATGGGTTGACACACACATTCAGTTGTTGTCACAGCCATTGACAAATACTAAATGCCAAGGAATGCACAATACTTTACTTTTGGAAGTCATTCACTCCTGGAAAATATCATATTGTCTGCACACCTCCAACAATTGACCCAATTTTTCACACTGAGTTGATCGAAGGAAAGACACTGAGGAAACTCGGAGCTATAATATATAACATTAAGTATCCTGTTTTTTGTTTATTTTGTTCTTTATTTCTTTGTTATTTATAGCACTTTGTGTACTGTGTATTTTTTAGCTAGTTTCACTGTGTGTGAGGTATTAACTGGAAATTGTCCACTTTTATTAAGCATCTGTTGGGTTGTTTGTTTCTGATAACTTGTTGCAGTTAAACTCTTTTTCTAGAGGCTCCTTTAGCTGTTTAAAACTTTCATTTAAAGGCTCACTGCTGCTTTTCAGCTGTGAGAAACATTTCTGCAGTTTGTTCTAAGTAGTGGGGATATTTGTAGCATTTCCATATTCAGGCTTGTATTTGGGCCTAGTGTTTGTGGAGGCTGTGTGTCTGAGCACATATTCAGGGACATCTTGGTTTAGCCAAAGCCATCAGGCATTTCAGTGAGAGAGAATTGTTTGAGGTCATTGGCTGACTGAGGTCACCTGGACTACAGCTTAGACTAAGCACCTCATTGGTTCTTTTGAGATTTCTTTCTTAAAAGCTGTCTCAGGTTTCAACTTTCTGTTACCTAAGAAGTTCAGTTGTGAGTGTTCTGCCATTTCACACTGAGTTGATCGAAGGAAAGACACTGAGGAAACTCAGAGCTATAATATATAACATTAAGTATCCTGTTTTTTGTTTATTTTATTCTTTATTTCTTTGTTATTTATAGCACTTTGTGTACTGTGTATTTTTATAGCTAGTTTCACTGTGTGTGAGGTATTAACTGGAAATTGTCCACTTTTATTAAGCATCTGTTGGGTTGTTTGTTTCTGATAACTTGTTGCAGTTAAACTCTTTTTTTAGAGTCTCCTTTAGCTGTTTAAAACTTTCATTTAAAGGCTCACTGCTGCTTTTCAGCTGTGAGAAACATTTCTGCAGTTTGTTTCCCACCCTCCATCCCTGTTGGTATAGTGTTTTTATAGTTGGTGGCTTTGCAGTTGCCCGGCCCTAGTGTAAATTTGATCTGGGACCCTCCTCCCAGTCTAGTGTCATTACCTCATTCTACCCAGTACAGGAAGAACATTTGAGAAGGCCAATCAGCTTAGTTTCTGCTACTTCTTTCTCTCTTTCCACATAAAAAAAAATATCTGCTTTTACTGTATTTGTGTTTCTTCCTACTTTATTTTGCTTTTGTGTTATCTTAAAAGTACTCAATTGTATTTATTACTGCTTGGTGTAACGCATTCTAAGCCTTTTAGTTTAAGCACTTGGGCTACAGACCAGTTGTTTTACATTAAGAAGGTTTGTGGTCTTCACTGTAGTGGCAGAACAGGTAGCTTACATCCTTCTAAGTTGGGAACTGCTGATTGAGGGCTCAGTGTCTGTTATTCTAAAAGTGTATTAATTCTGGTTTAAGCACTTGGGCTTCAGGCCAGTTATTTTACATTAAGAGGGTTTGTGGTCTGCACTCTTGTGGGAGGATAGGCTGGAATCTGCCTTTCTGAGCTGGGAATTTCTGGTTAAAGGCTTATAGTGCCTGCATATTTGAACTGCTTCTTACTGAAATTGGTACACCTTGTTTGCTGTAGTAGAGACTAGATCCAAGCCTGCTGAATCTAGCGTTGTTTGTATAACTTGAGCACTAATCCAGGCATTCTTTAAAGTATTCAATTGTATTTATTACTGCTTGGTAGTAACTTGATTAAAGTGTAGCTATCATTCTAAGTCTTTTGGGTTAAGCACTTGGGCTTCAGACCAGTTGTTTTACATTAGGAAGGTTTGTGGCCTACACTGTGGTGGCAGGACAGGTAGCTTACATCCTTCTAAGTTGGGAACTGCTGATTGAGGGCTCAGTGTCTGTTATTCTAAAAGTGTATTAGTTCTGGTTTAAGCACTTGGGCTTCAGGCAAGTTATTTTACATTAAGAAGGTTCGTGGTCTGCACTCTTGTGGGAGGAGAGGCTGAACTCTACCCTTCTGAGCTGGGAATTTCTGGTTAAAGGCTAATAGTGCCTGCATATTTGAACTGTTTCTTACTGAAATTGGTACACCTTGTTTGCTGTAGCATAGACTAGATACAGGCCTGCTGAATCTAGCTTTCTTTGTATGCTTGTTGTTTGTTTTCTTGTTATTTCTCTGAAACGCTAATTCCACCTAAAACGTGGCTTTTCAGCACTTCTGTGGTTCCCTAGTGATATCTGCATTGCTTACTGTACTTATTTCCTTGTTTCACTTGAAAGAAAGTTACTGTTTGTTGTTTTTGCATTTAAGTTACCTGTAACACATTGCATTTAAGTTACCTGGCACTTGCCCACTAAGTCAGCACTAAAAAATTAAAAGCACTACACCCTCACAAACTCCCCTTGAGTACCTTGTTCCCCATTGGCCCTTTTTTCAATTATAAAGGAATTCCCAATACTATTCTAGCATGTCCAAAGGTCAGTTGTCAATCTCCTCTCCAGTCCAGCTGGTGAATCTGGGAATCTTGAGGCAATGTTAGAACTGCCTCATGTACACAGACAACCCTCTCCTCCTCCCAACAAATTCCAACACATGTGAGAAATGCAACCATATAGCCAAACTGGAGTCTAAGCTCTCTCAACTCAGTACTGGTGTAACCAGTCAGGAGGAGAAGGAAACCACACTCACTACAATTCCAATCTCACGTAGACCTACCACGACAGCAAACCAAACACATAAACACACAAAAACATACTCAGAGGCTCTAAATAAAAATCTGCCTAAGCAGCAGAGACCTCCGAAGCAGACACCCAAGCAACCGCTACCCCAAAACAAAACACGTGCAACACATAGCTCACAAAGCCAGTGTGCCAAACAGTCACAGCCCTTAAGGCTAAACAACACACCTGATACATTTGTAATAGGCGACTCTATTGTCAGGCACACTGACGTCCCGCTCACCAGGCTGAAAAAGGAGAAGGTCACGGAGAGCTGCCTGCCGGGCGCTAGGATCCGCCACATAACACAAGCACTCAGGTCACTCCAAGGCAAGTACAAATATGACTCAGTCATTGTCCATGCTGGTGTGAATGACCTGAGACATACCTCCCTGGACTACATGAAAAGAGAAATAGAGGAGCTCTCTGAGCATGTAGCCCAGGCCAGTATGACCCTGACCTTGAGTAGCATCTTACCCTCACCAAGAATGATGCCACAATATGAAGACAAGATGATCAATTTCAACAATTGGCTTAAGTATTGGTGTTATTCAAAGGGGATCCAATGCCTGTCAGCCTGGGATGACATGCTCGACAAGCCACGATGCTTCGCTAGGGACGGCTTGCACCTGTCACCCCTGGGCTTTTGGATATTGGCAAAGGCTCTCGCTACCCCCATAGTGCCTTTTTTAGGCAAGGCTCAAAAGACAAACCCACCTCCATAGGTATCACAAGGGATAAGAAACTAAGACTAATGTTACTCAATGCCAGAAGTCTAAACCTCAAGATGCACGCACTCAAAACTCTCCTTAGCATGGAGAACATCAATATCTGTGCAGTAACAGAAACCTGGTTCAAGGCTCCCAAGAGCACCCCAGCACTACCAGGTTATACCTCATACCATGCTTTTCGGCCCCGAAACTTGGACCAAACCACAAAAGGAGGGGGAGTATCAATATTCGTCAAAGATACCCACACCTCCAGGTTGGTGGCACAGCACAAAGCATCAGAGAATATCCATGTGCAACTAACAGTGGGTAAAACTGCCTTCCAGTTTATAGCCTGCTACACATCACCCTCCCAAACCCAGGAACCCCACTCGGCCTTCCTGAGAACACTGGAAAATATGAAGGTCTCTCCAAACACCATTATATTGGGTGACTTCAACTACCCAAACATAGACTGGGAGCATTACTCTAGCTCCAACACCCTAGCCAAAAGGCTCCTAGAATTTACAAACTCAAATGCTATGGAACAACTTGTTACCACTCCTGCAAGAGGGGAAAACATACTGGACCTGATCATCACCAACATGGGTACTCTATGCTCCAGACCAGAAGTGTATCCCTCACTGGTAAGATCAGACCATAAACTAATCTCACTGGATATTCACATCCCGACCCCACCCCATGCCCAGAAAACCACAGTGAAAAACTTCTCTAAAGCAAATTTCACACTCCTCAAAACTGAGGTGGAGTCCTTCAAAACCCCCGGGCCTGTGGAAAATACGGCCCAGACCGCAGAATCCTTTATAAACGCATTCTATGAACACCTTCAGGAATGCATGGATCATGCAATCCCAAATAAAACCAAGACCCAATCCTCCAAAGGCAGATGTCCTGTCTGGTGGACCCCAGCCATAAACAAACTATACAATAGAAGGAGGAAGCTACTACATGATAGAGCAAAATCCCAAAAAGGGAAGGCATCTCTGATCAGTATTAGCAAAAAACTATGGGCACTCATAAAATCGTCTAAGGCCAGCTTCGAGAGAAAAATTGCACAGGACACTATGGATAATCACAAGGCTTTCTTTAGTTATGTTAGGAACCCGGGTGGGAATTCCCAGATATGCTCAGAATTAGTTCAAAATGACAAAAAATACACCAAACCCACAGACATTGCCAACATCCTAGCTGACAGGTTCAGCGCAAACCCCCCCCTCCCCACCAAAAGGGCAAATATCTATCCCAGCAGAGTGCTGCCCCCTTACATCTCAGATGCTCAGGTAAGAGCTGCCCACTCCAAAGCAAAAAACACAGCATCAATGGGACCAGACGGTGTCCCGGGCTGCGTGCTACATGAACTCCAAGAAGAGCTGAACCCAAACATAAAAACTACTGTTCAATCTCAGCCTTACTACAGGATATGTACCCAAAGAGTGGCGTACAGCAACAGTGGTCCCTCTCCACAAAGGTGGTGCCTCAACGGATCCTCGAAACTATCACCCCATACGCCTGACTAGCTTAGTCTGCAAAGCTATGGAAAGGATCATCATGGACCTCATAAATAAAGATATTGGGGACCTACAGACACTGGATCCTACCCAGTTCAGCTTTGTTAAGGGCAGATCCTGCCTCTTAAACCTGGTCAATTTCTTTGAAACAGTCACCAAGGCCATTGATGAGGGGAAGGTGGTCCACACAGCCTACCTGGACCTCGCAAAAGCCTTCGATACAATACCCCACTCGGGCATTATAGATAAGCTCACCAGCTTAAATATAAACCCCTATGTCACTAGATGGGTTGCAAACTGGCTCAAGGACAGAACCCACATGGTTAGAATTGCTGGAGCCATGTCAGACTCCAAACCAGTTACAAGTGGCATCCCACAAGGCTCAGTCCTGGGACCTCTCTTGTTCGGTATATATTTCTCGGAGGTACAGGCCAACATGGAAGGACTGTGGCTGACCAAGTTTGCAGATGACTGCAAACTGGGTGCCATAATCGACTCTCCAGCTGACACAAGCATCCACCAAAAGGGCCTCATAGAAACAGACAACTGGTGCCAGAGCCATGGCCTCAAGCTAAATGCCAAAAAGTGTATAGTCATCCCCTTTGGCAAAAACAAAGTGCTCACAAATTACCACATAGGTGGTAATCCATTAAGTACAGAAGAAGTAATTAGGGACCTGGGGACCCAAGTTGATAGCAATCTTTCATTTGACAACCACGTGGCCAAAGTGGTTAGAAAAACATTTTATATAGTCCACTTAATCCTGAAGGGATTCACATCTAGATCAGGGGAGGTCATCGTGCCTCTTTACTCATCCCTCATCAGGCCCATAATTGAGTACAATGCCCCTTTTGGGATGTACCTTACCAGACACCTGCAGCAACTGGAAAGACCCCAAAAGTACCTCACCAAGAGGATCAAAGGGCTCAAACAGATGCCATATGCTGCCCGGTTAAAGAAACTCCAGCTCTACTCAGTGGCATACCACCTGCTCAGAGGCGATCTGTACCTGACGTATAAAGCCACGTCCAATCCGGAATTAATGGACATGATGCACCTCAGAGAATCCAAATCCCATTGAGCTACATGCTCAAGAGACTTGAACCTCAGCACTGAAATAAATATGACATGCTGGAGGGACAGATTCATAACCCAGAGGCTCCCTTCACTCTGGAATAAAATCCCAGTCCAGGTTAGACAGAGTCCCTCATTGACTCTCTTCAAGAGGAATCTTGATGAGTGGATGGGAGATCGTAGGTTTACCCCGGGTATCACTTCTGTGTCACTGTTAGACAGAGGCACAGTATACTAACCTCGAAAAAGGGCATAACAAAATTAATTTAAAATGGGTGGCGAAAGCCAAACACACTCTGGCTAGGCTTATAAATGCCCTAGGGCAGATGGCCTAGTATGAACCTATGAACCTATGAACCTATTAGTCAGGGCCTTATGAACACAGATAGTGATGTAGTCTTTGACTTTCACTGGATGGTAAGATGTGGGGATTCATTCAGTGTTGCACAATCTATAGAGAAAGGTATGGCATGTAAATCCCAGAATGTTATTGCTACACTGTATTTGGCACTCTTCACACCTATCATTGAATGCAATGCCACCTTTGCTATGTAACTAAACAGGCATATCCAAAAATTGTAACAGACACAGACATTCCACAGTAAACCAATACACAGTGTACATAAAATGTCCTATGCAGACTGTGTCAATGCCATAGATGAGTATTCTTTCTCCTACATGCTTTGGAGGGGAGGTGCATGGTTGCCATACAGGGAGGTGTCAGATCCCACTGTGTACCTCCTGCATATCCAAGAAAGGACTAGCATGAGAATTACCTGTTCTACATAGCTACACCTTGACTGTGGTATAAATAGGTCTTGCTGGAGAGATGGGTATGTGTGCCACGCAATACACCCTTTATGTAATAGTCTCCCCATCCATGTGAGGCACACTTCTGCTGTAACACACATCATGTGCAAGTTACACAATGGGATGTGGAACAAGACAATCAAAACTGGTTTAGGACAAATGTCTGCAATGGACACAGGGAAATTGTAGAAGGTTCATCTCATATGCCACAGCTTGTAAATGTGTCAGCTCCCAAAACCCTGCTTACACTTATCAAGGGTACTAGACCTTGTCAGAGATTAGGGATGCATGACTAGGCTGAAAGAAGTCATTGTTCTTGTTAGCCTGTTATACACATATGAACCTACAGAACCATGTACCTATACTGCTTTACCTTTCTGAAGACATTTTTCTTCTGTACTGACATTTCATTCTGTACTCTGATTTTATGGGTTTATTGTACCTGAGTACCCATAGGTGTGTCCTACACAATCCTGAAACTTAAACAGTTCTATGAGACATAGTTCATTGTGTAAGTATACAGCCATTACAATGTCATCCAATGTAATGTACAAAAAATAATATGGTTTACTCATTACAAATGGCAGCAAACAATATCTGTCAGTGACCAGTACAAGTGGCATGTCAAAAGCAACAATGGATGAAACAAATACATAGTAATTTAGATAGTCACCTGTGCATCTAACACATAGCTTCATTTCCTTGCATCGATGACAAGGATGACAGGGATGTGGCATAGGTATCATCACTTGCACAGGGTGTTGTGTGAGGGTGCAGGAGGTCTAGGCTGACCCAATAGGTTGGTAAGCATGTGTGTGAGTCAGTAAGGGAAGCAGGCAAGATGGACCATGGAAATGTGCCATGTGTGTCTGTAGGTGACCTAATTGTGACAGTGGTGTGTGAGTGTCTGCATGAACACAGCCAAGCTCAGTGCTAGCCCTATGTGTCAGTATGTTGGACAGCTTTGAACCATGCATGGTATAGCTAAGAGTTCACTGTTTCCACCCCCGAACATGAGAACTGGCTCTGCCAGGAGTTGCACTGATACCTCCATGCCCAAGGTCAGATGCTGGGCTACTACCTGAGGATGACTGCTGTCTGCTGGGACAGTGTCCTCCATGGGAACACCCAGGACCATGAGCCCATGGCCTGACTCATCTTGGTATGGACAGCACACTCCCCTCTGGAGCACTCAATGTACTGCCACTATGGGAACGTGACTGTATATGGCCACGTGGACTGTCAGCAGATGCAGTTGCTGACCTATGTGCATTCCAAGATAGATATTCTGCTATCTATCTCAGACCAACATCTTTCCACTGCATCCGTCAACTGATCCAGGGTAGCAACAATGTGGTGGAGGCAGCCATGGATGTCAGACTGTGCTGCCTTCATAACCCTGATTATTCATCTGGAGTTCCTTTTGGAAATGTGTCTTTGCCTCCATGATGGCCCTAAACATAGGCTGAGTGACATGTGATGAGACACCTGCAACAGGTGTTGCAAAGACAGCAGGCCTCCTACAAGCACCCCTATTAATCTGCTTGTGTGGAACCTCACCATCTCTTTGGCTATGGCCAGTATCAACACTTACTGCAGCCAGAGTAGCCACACTTTCTTGTTCAATCTCCCCACCCTCAGACTGTCCAATATCTGTGGCCTCAGGAGACTGAATATGTGTAGGCATACAGACTGTGTACCTTGAAAATGAAGGCAGAAGAGGGGAGCCCACATCTGTGACAGATTCAGGCCTGCAATCCCCAACTGTGCCTCACTTTGTCCACCATCATCATCAGAGTCTGAAGAGACACTGACATCAGGTTGTGAATGGGACAGAGACCAACCTCCCTGGTCACCTGTGATAAAAAGGGAAAAGCAGTACATTAATACTTGCATTACCATGCTCTGCAGTACTATCTTGCAACATATGTTAAGCTGTATACAAAGTTGTCAGTATTACAGACTTGTTTAATCCCTACCCTGATATTCTAAGACATGAGGACCTGTTTTTCTAACAAACATATGTAGTTACTTGTAAATAAAATGTTCTTTAATCAAGAATCTCATGAGCAACAATGATGTACACTGTTGACATTTGGCAAACCTCTGCACAGTTGACACATATGGCAATCTGTAATGTCGTGAAAATGCTGTCAAATATATCAGTGTGGTCACACCTACAAGGCATAGCTATGAGTCTAAACTATGTTCAGTTGGAAGATATCTGTGCAGTTGATAATCATGCAGACAGTACATCAATCCAGCTGGCAGGCCTAGCATGACACTTTAGTGAACACATTGCACTAAATCTGCATCTCTAACAAAACAGTGTTGTGCTTACTGGGAGTAAGAGCATGACCACGTCTGACTCCTGACAGTCCTGTGAAAATTTGAGGGAGATGCAATGTACACAGCACCACATGTTGCACTTTAACAGGCTAATATGTCCAAATATTTCACATTTACATTAGCTACCATGTTAATTGGTATGTTGGTCACAATCTGAGCATGAGATTCAAACTGCAACTAACCCCCCCCCAAAAAAAAGTACCTCACAAACACATAAAACTATGTACATCCTGATACACTGAATGCTACAGTATTCCACTGCTGATCCAACTAAGTATACCTGGACACTTCTCTTGCAAAGATACGGTGGCACCCACATCCATGACATACCATGTGATGGATGCCTGGGAGTTGTCTTGTTTTCCTAGGTTTGCCAGGAATTCTTCAGTGGCTGACAGTAGTTGTTCCACTGCAGGGCCCCCACCAGTGATACCATGCTCCCTGGCCACATCTGCAGCTCTTCTGCATGCAGCATTGATCCTATTAGTGGCATGGTGTCGCACCTGCTCATATATCCTGCTCTGGTGACCAACAGCATTCACATCACAAACCAAATGCAGTGAACACATGAATAATGTGTACTTTAGTTGAATACAGTAGCTATCAAAGCACAATCCTGTTTTAAACTTTATTGATAATGTTCCTTTACATCTGGCATTTAGACACATAGATAGCAGTAAAGGACTTCAGTTACCTTACCCGTATACCATGTTCATTGCCTGGGTGGAATGTACTGCATTATTTCAGACAGAATGAGCTGAACACAGGCTTAAACCTTACTCTGGTTATTGCACTATGTGCATTTCAGACATTTGTGGCTACATTCTTTATTCATTAACATTTAACAGTTGACTGGTGTCAGATTAGAATACACATGCAGTGATTACAGGAATAATGTACACTTATTTGAAAATATTACTTATCATAGCACACTCCTGAATTAAACTGTATTGAAAATGTTCCCTACTATCTGCTATCTAGACACATGGATAGCAGTCCAGGACTTCAGTAATCTTACCCATTTACCAGGTTCATTGCCTGGGTGGGATACACAGCATTATGTCAGACAAAATGAGCAGAACACAAGCTTGAACCTTACTCTGGGTAATGAACTACATTTATTTCAGACAGTTTTTGCTGTATTCTTTATTCATTTACATTTCACAGTTGACTGGTGTCAGATTAGAACACACATGCAGTGGATACAGGAATAGTGAACATTTGTTTTATTTGAAAACATTACATATCAAAGCAACATCACCCTTTAGATTTTATTGATTAATGTTGCTTCAAGTCTGGCATGTAGACCATGGATAGCTGTGAAAGACGTCTAATTGATAACCAGTATACCCTGTCCATTACTTTAGTGCAACTTACAGCATATTTCAAACAATGGGAAGACCAGAACAGTGACTCATACCCTGGGATTTACTAATCTTCCATGCAGGACTAGCTTATTCCTGCATGGAAGTGGCTGTTTAGGAGAAGGACGGCAACGCGCTATGCATATTAATGAGGTGCACTGCCTGAGCTCCTAATCTTACATGGAGCATGTAAGAGTGCAGGGGGCATGTCTGAGAGCAGAGTTCTCAGAATATACATGCCCCCACAATGAAGAACAGCAGAAAGGCCCAAGAAATTAGCAAGACCACTCATAGGTGTCTGCATATCCCCACTAACATTCCCCCTGGTCTACAACAGCAAGTAAATACAAATTAAATGAACAAACCTGCATTTCTTTATTTTTTAAAAAAATTGATTAAAGATAACCATAGGTGCGCAGGTATGCCCATCACTTAGCTATGGTTAATGCAGCTTAAATGGCTGAAGAGGATAACAAGGAAGATATATGCAAATGAAGCAGCAATAGCAATAGTGTAGTGGGCAGAGCATTCACCTTACGAGCAGGTATTCCCAGTTCGAGTCCCACTGCAACAGATTCCATTTTCCATGGCAAAGCAAATTATGACCAATATTTTTGTTGCATAACCCACTAAATAACATATATTTGTAAACTGGAGTACTGCAGTAAATGCACATGTGAGGTGTGAATGTCATAATGAATAAAGCACTAGTAAGCAGGTTTAAGCACCAATAAGCAATAGTAAGCATATTTAAGCACTAGTAAGTGAGTTTAAGCCCATTTGTGTGGGGAAAGCAATGCACAAACAGATTAAGCAAATTTGAAGCTAACTCTCTGTAAGCATATGTAACCAGAGTTTAGCATTGCTTACCCTCGTGCATACCCATGCAAACCTGCTTACAAATGCTCAAAAGTGCCTTAATCACTCTGTATCCAAAGGCCCTTGTTCTGCCCATCAACAAAAAAAAAACAACCTTGCAGGTCTTGAACCCAGGACCCTACACACTATAGTCACAGTAGTTATCCACAAAGCCATCACAAAAATATGAGGTATCAGCAAACAAGTCTTCACTATAGTAAAATCAAACTGAACCTGTGAAAGGAATCAGTATACAGACATATGTTCCCTAACCCACTACATAACATAAATATGTGAACTGGAGTACAGCAGTAAACCCAGAAGTCAGGAGTAATTGCAATAGAGTGTTGAAGTCCCCAATAAAACACAAGGACCCCATACAGTGTACATATACATGAATCATGGGTACCAGGCATGCATATAAGATGTAATGAATAATAAATCAATGCCAAAAAAGAAATATAATGCAAAGTCAAATGTAAGCAATGGTAAGCATTGCACAGGCCAGCTTAGGATGTGTAAGCAATGTGTAGGCCAGATAACTCAATGTGTCCAGTGTTATATCCCTTTAAACAATGCCAACATTAGGTAAGCAGGTTTGCCCATAGCTTAGCCTTTTCAAAACTGGCCAATCACGAAAAAGTGCGGGAAATCAGCCCTACTTAAACCCAAGAGGCGGGAATACATCCCATAACTGGTTGTAGTTTCCCTTGCAGACACTATGTCAGGAAGGGGAGAGGGTGTGCGCTTTTGGGCGCAGTGCTGGTGCATCCAGGAGTCCAGAGTCATGGCAGGACTCCTTGTCAAAGACCATGAACAGAGACTGCTGCAGGGCCAGTATCAAGGCTCCCAATATAAGGTGGATGCCTGGGACAATCTCGCCTGTGACCTCACCAGTGCCACTGGCATACTCCAAACTGGTGAGCAGGTCAGGAATCACTATACGGACCTGAAGCAGCATAAGGGGACCTTTTGGAGCAGTGAATCAAAGAAGCTACCATGGCAGGGGATGTCCCAGCTGTGTGTAAGTATCACCCCACTAGGTATGTAATAATTGCCAGCTCATGCATATCATGGATTGATATGGCTAAATAATCCTGTTATGCCCTCCACAGCTGCTATCGAGCGGGCTGTGAACCAGGAAGCCCATGGCAGTCACCTGGAGAGGTTGCAACACGAGGTAGGTCAGTAATACTCATGCATGTACTTTCCTAGGAAATAAATCTATAAGTATTAGAAAATGAATTGCCTATATAAATCCTGTATTGTTTAAGGCAAGTACTGCATACACCGGAGAATATGGCAGGAAAAGACTCATATAGTATGTATGTAAATGAAAGAGTAAAAGCCTGACAATAAAGGTCTAACTGCTGGACTGAATGTGTTTACTCTGGTATCATATGGTAATGTAGATTTGCATTCACGTAATAGTACTGTTGTAATAAGCACTGTTACCCACACCGTGCACCATAAATAGAATGTGTAGGAATGTCTGTATATGACTTGTGTAATCCCCAGAGGTCATTTAGTACAACTGAGAGACACATAGAAAACAAGGAAAAGGCAGACAACAAAACCCGACTAGCACATGCAACTGAGATGTGAACTGTTTTTTTAGCACACACAGCCATGGTTCAAATCCTGCCAGTGGTAGTAGTCTGCATACAGAATCATACCCCACAACTGTACATATATGTCCAGAATGTCCAGTAGAGTGGCCCATATCTGTTGCCTGTCAACCTGTCCCCCTGGGAAATCAGTGGGATAATCTCAGACATATAGGTAGCAAACAGGAAATACAACTGATTGACACACATCTAAGATAGCAAAGCTGGCACATTAGCAACTCCCCAAACCCTTATGAGACTAAGAAGCCATGTATGTCCCATTTACACCCCCATCCTGTCAAGCTGTGGCCAGAGTGTGTACAGTAACAGAGTGAGATGTATGCGCATAATACTAATGTGTAATCTGGAACTTTGAGTGGCAACATTCAGGTAGTGCTAACAAACATTGCTCCCACAGGTATGTCAGATACGAAGACTGTGCTGAGAAATAAAAACCATTATACCCTGTACTGGTACTGTTTACTCTGGTGTTGTAGGGAATTGTGAGTGTTGCAGTTTCTCTGAATAATAAAGTATCACTGATCACTGTCACACACATTGTGCTGCATAATATAACTATGTAGGAAAGCATGGATATGTGTGTGTCAAGTCACTAAAGGATGATGAGGGCAATAGTCTAGATATGTCCCTGTACACCTGCACATGGTCAACACATGGCCAGAGTCTGTGCAGAAAGAGTTGCATAGCTATGTGCACAACATCAACCCGGAATCTGGGAGTATGTGTAGAAACAGTTAGTTAGGGTTAAGAAACATTCCCTCCACAGGTATACCAGGTAAGAGGTGTATGCTGCAGGTAAAATCAGTTCAAGTATAATGATGATGGCAGCCATATCACTGTCCAAACTAAGGCTATAGGGTAGTGTAATAAGACTTGTAAGGTACAGATAACAGCACTGACTAGGAAAGTAATGTGGACTACAGGAATATACTAGTTGTTAATTGACATCTTTCTCCCACCACCATATCTCCAACAATAACCAACATACCCACCCCAACTATACTAGGTAATGACTCCAATGTCCTGATAATGTCCAATTGTTTGATACATATTTTAATTGTTCCCATGCATGTGCTATATTGAATTATTCCAACATTTGTGGCATGGTGCCATCAATGTACCAGCATGCTGTTCTTATTACCACTGTGGTTCCATATATGCATGTGTTCTGTTTGCTATGAAACTGTTCCGTATCTGGTGTCTGGGTTAATGGGAATATCTATGCATGCTGTTATACCTAACCCTGGAATGTGTTGACTAGTACTAACCCACACATGATGATTAAATCTAAACACTATAGCACGTTTGGGAAGGATGTTCCCAGCGGACCCACCTGTCCCACCTCAGCTGGCCGTGGCACCGGGCACCAGCATGTCTGCGGCCCAACCTGGGACCTCCCTGTTCATTGGTCCCGCACCACCTTTGGGTGGAACCACCTCAGGTGATGGGGCTCGACACCCCGGGAGTGGGCGTGGACAGGAACCTGTCACCCGTCGCCAGGTCCATGTGGTGATGTGTAGAGAGCTCAACCAGCAATTTGGCTATCTGCTACACCAGCTTGAGGGCCGTGTGTCTCGATTAGAGGGTCAGCCTGGCTCTGTGACTCAGCCCCTAGCAAAGCCACCTTTGGGGCTGTGAAGGTGCAGTGGTGACTGCCCATGGGTGGGGACCTCAGTCACACTGTGTCCACTAGGGGGTCATGGGCTTCTGATTTCCCAACACCCCTTCCATCAAAGTGTTTACACCCCACGTGTCACATACCAACCCTGTATGCATCTTGTTTGTCTTGTCTGTTAACCTACCCAACCTACCTCCCCAAATATACCTACTATCCATCCCCAACATCCCTCTCTCACCTGTAAAAAGAAAGGGCAATCTGTTCCCAGAAAAAAAAAAACTTGCCCCATACATAGCTGTCCATTTTGCACATGTATCCACTAGACACATGTAATCTGGTCTCACTGGCATCACAACTTATTATTGTTGCCCTCACCCCCTCCCAGGGGTTTGAGTGTCCAAATCTACCTCCAAATTTAGTGTATATGCACAGCTGTTGCTGTAGAAGAAATGGGCAGCTATGGACCTTCCCCACATCCTCCCTGCATATCCTAGCTATTTTCCCTACTGTCTTTCCCTCATTGAGCCCCTTTTTCACTGCAGTCCTATCAACCCTTTTTTCTTTTCTTTTAAAGAAATTAGCATGGGGGGGAAGAGGGACTAAGCACTTTTAAGCAGCAGTAAGCGGGTTTAAGCCTGTTTGCATGGGGGTAAGCAATGCCTATACTGGTTAAGCAATTTAGAAGCTGAGTATAAGTAACTGTAACTGGAAGTTATCAGTGCTTACTTCAGCGCAAACCCACACAAACCTGCTTACAACTGCTCAAAAGTGCCTTAATCACTTTGTATCCAATGGCCCTTATTCTGCCCAGCAACAAAATAAACAGCCTTTGCAAGGCACGAACCCAAGACCCTACACACCATAGCCAAAGTGATTTACCACTAAGCCATGTCAGATATACATAACCCTGATGTTTTCACAAACATATCATCCAGCCCAGTCATTCAACAGTACAGGGAATGTATTCGAACATGTAGATGAATGTGTGTATATATATATCTATTACTATCTAGACAAATACAACATATCTATATATGTAGATATATATATATATATATATAGAGAGAGAGAGAGAGAGAGATAAACATATATACATACAGATGCATACATCTATAGATATATATGTCTACATCCATATGTCTAAATATATACAGCAAGTTTTATATATATATATATATATATATATATATATATATATATATAAGCAGCTATATATATCTATATAGGTGTATACAGACATATATCTGTAGATAATGGGAACATAACAAAAATATATATGTCCACATGCACAGTTAATGGGGTTGAGAGGCCCCAAACAACATACGTCTTGTATGAATAGGTATATCCCCCCCCACAGCCAAATATGTCCACCCTGCAATACACTACCAAGTGTTGCAGATTCCATAACCAGGACCTGACATGACATGGGCACAAGATGTTAACAGTACTGCTTCACACTTGTATAATGTCAGGCTGGTATCAATAACATATCATTCAGTACAGTCTGGCTCCCATAGGGAATGTACAGTGTAGAAGCTCTCAACATCCCTTGGATACATATACACAGACACATATATGCAGATATATATATATATATATATATATATATATATATATATATATATATATATATATATACATATATGTAGATAATTACACATACACATGCAGAGATATGTATAGTAAGATACATATGTAGAAGGTGCACACAATATGGAAAAGACACTAAGCTTACAGTTAACACCTTAACAACTGGACACTGTACGAGCCACCCATACAAATGACAATCGATGCCTACAACATATACCCACAGAGAGGTCAAAGGATATAACACCACACACAGGTTTGCATAAATTGGAAACCTTTATTTGTGTACTATTACAGCTGTATATGCCATGTCATATAGCTGTTTAGACACTGACATCCATATAAACAGAATAATGCAACTGTGAAGCAGTTGTCTGGAAAGGTTTACAAATGTTGCTGTCCATGCCGAGGCCTTCAAATAGTACAATAGTAAAGACAGACTGGGCCACAGGATACCAAACAATCAACAGTAAGTAATGCAGATGTATAGTTCAGCAGCCACTATCTACACTCTGTACACAATCCCTAGGGGTAAAGACCTCAGCTGACACAATGGGATGTAACTGTTACATAACAAGGCATAACTGACACCATCAGAAGCACACTGACAAACAGAACAGCCTGTATGGCAGGAGGCAGTAGGCCTGCAT
Source organism: Protopterus annectens (assembly GCF_019279795.1). NCBI lineage: Eukaryota > Metazoa > Chordata > Ceratodontiformes > Protopteridae > Protopterus > Protopterus annectens. The sequence goes on from NC_056746.1 coordinate 1,492,959,905, forward strand.
TAACCCAATTTATTTAATTATTTCAAATATAGGTGAAATGTATGGTAATGTACATCCAGATATGTTAAGGCAGCTTAACCAGATACCCCCACATGTTGTAACAGCCTAGGTTAGTTATGGTTCATCACCCCCAGACTCAATAATACAGGGCCATATACCACTGTTACATACACTGGCCTCTGGAGTGCATAAGGGCACAGATGTATTGTATAGGTGAAGCCCACACATATATGGCCCCAGCCCTACTGTATGTGTGGGGGATACAACAGCAGTGGACTGATGGAAGGAATGGCAGCATGACATACTCACAGACCACTACGGAACAACTCCTGACAGCATGTCATAGGTTCATAGGTTCATAGGTTGGTACTAGGCTATCAGCCCTAGGGCCTATACAAGCCTAGCCATAACTTTTTTTTTTTTTTTTTTTTTCAGTGCAGTGAAGTTTTATTAAAATTCAGAAATAATTTCAAGTTGTTTACATTACAGCCATTTTTAGTTTATAAATTTGATATCAAATCAATAAACCATTTTATTTATGAAGTTATAAAAATAACTATATAATAAGGAAAATTGCAGCTCATTCCACATTGCTTCCAAAATAGGAATGTGTATACATTATGTAGCAGCTGGCAGATAGACCGACTTGCTTAGTTATGCTATGAAATGTTACTGCTGTCCCCTTAATATATATATATATATATATATATATATATATATATATATATATATATATATATATATATATATATGTTGCTTGTGCCATTCTAAAAAAAGCGGTATAAACCCTTACTGACTAGGAACAGACAGGGGCTCCAACAATGTATCATGACTCTGAACTCTAGTCAGAAGTTGGCTGGCTACTGGGATAAACTCTGATTCCCAACAGACTTTGTGGTATGCTCGTAAATCTTTGTCCAAACTGTTATCCAATGCTAGTTCTTCTTCTAAGTATGTTGTGAGAAGTTCAATTAGCTTTTCAGTCTCTTTGTTTCCAAAACACAAGGCAGCACTTGTAATCTTCTCAATGTAGTTCCACAGAGTTTTGCAGACCAGGCTAGCAAGCTGCCAGTCTGAGGGCCCAAAGTCTTGTAAGCAGTCAATTAATTTCTTAATTCCTCCTTCTTCCCTCAGGATAGTTCGCTTATTGTTGTCTACTGTCAAATTTATGAGAACTCCACAGGCAGAGAAGCAGACATCAGGATTTTTTGAATCGAGTAGTGCAATCATGAATTTGTATACATTTTTTGCTACAACGAAATCTCGTATCTCTTTCGTCTGGGATAGATTGCCAAAAACTCGTGCAGCTTCTAGGATTCCTTCCATATTATTGCTCAGCAGTAACCTCAGAAGCAATTCAGAGATCCGTAGTTGCCTGCTTCTGACTGCTGAATGTTTTGTTTGATAGTAGGACAGATTGTTGATGGCAGCTGCAGCATTAATCACCAACTCCTCACATTCATCAATTTGCTTGTACTCTAATACTTTTATGAGCAAATCCACACAGTTCTGGTTAGTGGAAAGTACAGTGCCTAAGCTAGGATGAATTGATATATTTGCAAGCACCCTTATTAATTTGATAAAAACATCCTCTACATCAGTTGGGTGTTTTGGATGCCTGCTATTAACCTCTTCAGCACTTTCACTTCTTCCTGAAGCACTTTTCATACAGCAGTCCAGCTCATAGTAAATTTGGAACAAAGATAACAGAGTGCTAATGGCTCCATCCTCCATATAAAACTGCTCCCGGGCATGATTGTTCTTCGCTGTCAGATTACCCAAAGTGAATACTATCCGTACAACCAAGTCCTGCTTCTTTTGGTGCTTATTCAGTACTGCCAAGAATATGCTGAAACATCTAGGACAGTCAGCCAACGCTGTACAGCAATCATTGTAGGATGAGAGTTTGCTTAATATCCTGGCAACATTAGTGCAAACATCTTTATCAGCAATGTATTGTTCCAGTATTACACACAGTTCAGAAAGAGCACCACTGAGTAAGAATCTTGGTCTTGATTGTGACAAATCAGCTATATTTCTTAAAATAGCAGTGAGCTGGACTAACAAATTCCCAGAAATGGGAAGGAGACTGTCACTTTCTTTATCAGTATTACTGATGTGCTTCATTAGCTGCACCAGTGTTTCTAATAAGTTCTCATTAAGCATGTACTTGATAAGATTTGCATTCCCCGAAAGAAACTTGATTGCACCCAAGCAGTATAAAAGTGCCTCGCTGTTTGACAACATATCTTCAAATTTAAGAACATCCAGCAACGAATCTAATATGTTCTCAGTTTGAAAAAGGACGTCATTGTTCTCACACCTGCTAATTTTAAAGATGAGCTTGCAGACATCTAGAAGGTTCTTTCCAGTTACTCTGAGTGCTAAAATTAGCTTGACCAGAAGCAAACTGAGTTGGTCTGAACCAACATCTACCAGTTTATACAGGATTTTCAAAAGAATTGCCCTCTGTTTGCAGTTCCTTCCAAGCATGTTCCCATTTTCTAGTGACTTATAGAGCCTGATGCAAGCTTTACAGAGACAATCCACATCGGTATCATTGTCTGCTTTTTCTATTATATTCAGAATAGGCAGGATTTCTGTGTTCCAGTAATATGCCTCTTCCTCTGTTTCATCATCACTTGTTCTTGATCCATTACCTGAACCTGATCTGTCTTTGTTTTTATTCTCCGAGCCATTGCTAGGACACAAAGTAGGTCCACTCCTTTCAGTTTGCTCACTTTCATTTCTGAGATTTAACAGAGCTGATGATGATGAACTTCTTTTAGGCAAGATGCCTTTCTCAATTTCTGAACCTACAACATTGCTGGAAGATGTTGGCCTGTGTTCTTTTGTCTGATTTTGAGGTGTGCAAAGCTTGGTATGTAGGCGGAGGACAGAGGCTGGAACACGGGCCCATATGTGGAAAACTGTTGTCATACACTAAGCAATTCGCTGGTGTTACAGGATAGTCTGAAACATACCCTTAGTCAGGGATTTGAGGTTAGAAACATAAATAGATGTAGCCATGTACTGATAGCTCTCAACACACACACTCTGCCAGCGAAATATCTGACATAGGATCTGTGTGGTGGACAGACAAAACATAATAGGCACACCTCTAGCCATCAAGAGAATAGGCCCACAGTTGAGAGCTATACAGACAGACTGCATTCCAAGGTAAACTAGTACGTACACACAAACCCTGTAACACCAGTACTATACAAAGCATACCACAACTCTACTCACACTCTGTCTGTAGTTCTGGAACCTCCTACAAATATGTAGCTGGCCTGAGTGTGCAGGTTCTCCTGTAAGAGGTATTACTACCTGCTGTCTGTAACACTGATGCGCACAGACAGGAAGGATGTCCACCACACAGGAAAGGTAAAGGGACCACGCCCACATGATGTAGGGATTTATAGTAGTTGGTTGCCATGACAGTGGCAATTGGAAGTACTATACAGCAAGCTGCATGCAGTTAACAAGTGGAGGACACAGACTGGTGCAGAGGCCATCACCTGATCATGTGCACCACCTACTAAAGCCATGCTGCAATCTTTTCAAAGCAGCTCAGTCCATTTACTAGAGAGAGACTGAGAGAGAGAGTGAGAGAGAAAGAGAAAGTGAAAGAGAAAGAGAGAAAGAAAAAAACAAAACAAAACAAAAAGCCTAAGGCAAAGGCAAAGTAAACACCAAATGAAGGTCAAACCATTCTAACATCCAGCAAACTATCCAGAACTGACATCATTCCCACAACAGGTATGTGAAGTATATATGCATGTAATTGAATGTAGTACCTGGTCCATAATAATAAGATATATGATGTGGAATGATTTATATGTGCCATCAGATGTTGTTGTAATGACGTTCATCTGAACAACTGCTATGGACAATAGTGTATGTCCCTGTGGGTAGTGGGCCATAGCCATCAATTGTGCAGATCAGCACTGACTAACAAGATGTAAGCCATCATAGTGTGTTGTGTAATGGGAAGTATGTATATTACGTGGCCAATAGCTGGTGGTGGAAGTAATGCCATTATGATGGACATGTGGAACCCACAGCCCACCCCCTGCAGGATACTCAGGTTAATCTGTAACGTAGCATTCAGGAATGCCATAGTTGTGTAATAGGGTTCTCTGCAATCTGGTCCTACATATACCCACCTAATGTCAGGCCATGTCCGTATGTGGCACCTGTCTGTGTTGTAGCAAGGCAGAACAGTGCAGCTATGCAGAAAGGAGTTGTGTGATTGTGGACCTGATGTCTGAATGTACCCCACATATAGGTATGCATATGTGTATGTCCACAAATATACAGATACCCATGTGTAGACATATATATGAGCACATATATACATCACATATATCTGCACATATATAGATATATACCTATACGCACATGTCTATATATATACAAATGCACACAAACATATATGTATGTAAATACATGTCCCCTATATTACTACCACAGTGATGCATGCGAGGCAACAGCACACATAGCAATACACACATATATCTACAGCTGGCAGTGTGTGCAACATGAACAGGTATGTCACATGTTAATCCCTTGTTGGGACCACATTGCCCTTGCCTGTGAAGTATGCAATGGGAATATGGGGAAGTATGGCAGGTATAGTTGTGGAGGTGGTCAGGGTTGATAGCTACAGAGGACAGTCTACAGGGGTGGAATGTGACACATGGTGGGTAAACACCCTAGATGGTGTGTGTGGTCTATAATATGGATGTCCCATGGGTCCCAATATGGACGCAATGGGAACAAGCCTGCTACCCACTGCAACTCACAACAGCAGTCCACGTCCTGAAGGTGCCTGGCCTGGAGGCTGAGCCGGAGGAGCATGTTGGCAGTGTGAATGTGAACTGGGTGCCTCAGAGTGATGTATCCCATCCCACATGTGTCTGTGGAGCCCGGTATGGAACACACCCTGGACCTGACCTCAAGGGACAGGAACATGTTTGTGTATGCACCCGGGGGGGACAACATCCCCTGGATTGGTTCCACCTGATGGTATTTCTGAACCAGTATATGAAGAGGCCCCAGGTTGGGCCACACATGTGATGTGTCCAGGTAACATGGGCAGATGGGTTTGGAGAGGTGGGTCTGCTGGCCAATAGTACATATACATGTTATTGTGTCACTGTTATAGAACATATGTTGGTAGTAATAGTCTACACAATCCCGGAACATGTCCAACAGCATGCATAGATATCTCCAATAACAAAGAAAGTCAGATGTGCAGCAATCACAAAGTAGTCATACCACAGGCATATATGGAACCATAGTGGCCCTGACAATGGCATGGAGGTGAATAGTCTGTAACAGGCCAGCAATGATAGTATCCACACAAGGAACATGGCTACAATCACATAGCAGAAAGTGTGGTACAATACAATATCTGTCCCACTGGTAGGTATGCTGTAGCCATACCTAATGAGTTGTGTGTACAGTTTGTTGAAGCTTATATGGTGGGGGGGGTGAAAGAGATGTGTATTATGAACTGTGGTAACCTTGCTGTATGAGTTGCTTAGACCTGTTTCCATCTTTATGTTTTTCAGCCAAGATGTCACATGCACACGCTTGCCTACCTGTTTGACAGCTGAGAATGATGTGTTTATCACAACCCTGATCAAGCACTACCCAGTGCTGTTTGGCAGGGCTGCCAATGAACAGCAGGAGTGGACCACCCTGTGGAACGACCTAGTCCACAGGGTCAATGATGTTAGACTGCACAACTGCAATTATGAACAGGTCTGGCATCATTGTACTGACCTGCTTCGCAATGCCCGTTGGTGTGCTGCTGCAGTCTGGGGGGATCAGCTTGCCAAGGGGGGGCTATGCCATTGAGCTCCGGGCCAGCCTCATGGCACCTGCCTGTCTGGCTAGCCACCAACTGCTTGACACCTTCATGGTGGTGGGTGGCACCCACACACTGGCTGAGGAGCATGCAGGTAAGGACACAGGGCACATCAGTAGACCACTGCTGAGTATACATCTGCATCGTACATGTAGATCATGCATGTCTGACATGTCATATATATATTGTGTTGCTGCATTGTAGTGATAAACAGATGTCCAGACATGGTAGTATTGTGGAAATGTACTATTGATGTATTGTAATACTGCACCCACCCTGAAGCACTGCCACAGGTGTAGCCACTGGCATTGCATCTCTCACCCTCTTATGTAGATCCCTTCGGGATACCACCAAGGCAGCAGCATGTAGCTGGTGAGTATGGTTTATGTAGATGCTTGCCAACACACTGGGCATGTAATGGCAATGGTATATTCCATGCACACATCTAACACACCTAACCTGAATGCATGCTGTACATGTGCACGTATTGTTGCTGTGAAATAAATGGCATCACAGGGGTGACCATGATGGGGTATTGGAAGGGTATGTCAGACACCTGCATGATAACTAACATCCTGTCATTATGGAATTTGTCCACAGGGAGTAACATAATGGTGGGAGACAGCCTACAGTAGGGACATGTTCGGAACAACACCCATATACAGTGCAAAACCAGTGTATATACCTGTAGGACAATGGCAACTGCTGGAGAAATACACTATGGCATAAGGCATTACAGTAGTCCACATTATCAGCTGGGTCTATGTTGTAACATGTGGTGTTCAGTATATGGGACACTGTAAAGTGACACACATGTGTAGGGCATACTTGTCATGCAACTGCATAAAGGCTGAAGGAGGAGGGTGTCAGCATGACACACCAGTGCACTGCAGCAGGGATCCTAAGGATGCTAGGAATGGCTCTATATGCACATAGTCAGGTTCAGGACTTGTGGCAGCCTTAATCCTTCCCCCACAGCAATAGTGATGGCAGTGTATGAACACCATGGGATGTGCACATGAGTAGACCTTGCAATCATGCAGAATAGGGGGACATGTGTAAGGCAGACTGAACATACACTGGCAAATGCAGATTGGCCCAAGCTGGTATACTCCTGCCAGGAGTAGTGACTGCTGTAGTACACACAACAAGAGTTGCGATAAACTGTCATGATAAGGGTGTGCACACATATGGCCACACAGTGTGTATGTATTGCAGTCAGCAGCCGCACACCTAACACAATCAGTAGACACTGCATGTGAAAGTACAGGACATATATCACATATCGGGCTTGTGTACTGCTAAGATATGTGGTGATGTGGTCCCATGGCAGATCAAGGATGGGTGCATCAAATCAATCAAGGTGTGTACACCCTCCATAGCCAGATATGCTCTGATGGTAGTCAGTGTAAGAGTACTGGATTGGTCATACATGGTCCGCTGATGTTGAGAGTTGTGCATCAGACATCAGGCATTGACAAATGACATCTGTCCACATATCATACCAGGTATGTGTTGCTGGAAAACATAGGGGCTGTAAGCATTAAAGCTGACATAACTGACATAGTAGTACACATTCAGCAATGGGCCATAGACCTGTGAGGTGTGGTGCACAGTACATGGCAGGATGCAGAACAGGTGCACAGAAATACCGTGTTCATGGGTGCAGTGGTATCCAGGGGAAGGGGCTTTACCTAGTGACACAGCATATCCATCACACACATGTATACTGTTGCCAGCATGGATTGACTATAGCTGCACTGCATGCTGTCAGGTACCATATGTTATGCATGTTAACAGAGGGGTAATAGGAGGACTGTGTTTACTTTCATTGTGCAACCTCACCTGTGTGTGTCTGTGTGTGTGTGTGTGTGTGTGTGTGTGTGTGTGTGTGTGTGTGTGTGTGTGTGTGTGTTTGTGTGGCTGGCCATGCATGCACATGTGTGATAGTGGGGTGTTCATACAGCAGTACATCCCTCTGAGATCATGCAGTACATGTACATGGACTGCTACATTACACACTAGGAATACCTGTCATGTGTGTAATCACAGGACAGCTGAGAGTATAATATGGTCTGTAGCATGGAACAGGCATCCAGAGGGAAGATAGACACCAGGTACAACACTAATATCGCATACAGCAGTGAGGTCCTACAACTCACATATACAGCACGACAGTTGCATTCGGGAAGTACGAGTCAACATCAGGGACTGTATCCATATATTACAGTTGTCATATGATAGGCTGAAGGAGCAGAATATCTCATATGTACTGAGCATTACATACACATGACACACCAGTGCATGATATTATAGATATAACATAGTAGCCCACACATATAGGTGCCATGCTCATCATGTCTGGACATACAGAGGGTGCATACCGAATGACAGCAGCGAAGCTATGTAAAACCACTACACACAGGTCAGGCTGGTAAAGTAGCAACAGGCCTTGTGTTGTGACCGCTTGTGTAGGCATTTAGAGGATTGCTATGTTAATGAGGGATTTCAATGTGTGTATGTTAACAAGTGTGATGCAGGATGGCGTACCAGATGGACATATACATGGGACTGTCTGTAAAGCCATGGACAGGTAGGTATTATGGAGGTGTGTGTGTGTGTGTGTGTGTGTGTGTGTGTACTGTTAGGCAATGCTGTACAGGTTTCAAAGTGTGTTTATTGTTTTCCCCCACAGGTGGCGAGGTGAGTCAGGGTCCCCAACTGCATGCAATCTGATGTTGTTGTCCATACAGACACCAAAGATGATGATAGTAATGTTGAGGCACAGGTGGGGTTGTCAGGGGCTGACACTGCACCAACATTTGACATCCCCCTTTTAGCCACCCCAACCCCGCACACAGTTTCAGTGCCTATACACACCCCATCACCAGTGGCCATAGCAGAGGGACAGCTGGTGTTCAGTGGCAGTGCACAGGAAAGTATGCTAACCATGCCTGCTGTGTCCTGTCCAGTCACAGCAGGCATAGCTGGATGTCCGGCAGGGCACCACATAGGCAGATGTCCCATGGTGCTCATAGTAGGGCCACTGTACATCATGACCCTGGCAGAGGTGACATAGCTGGTACCAGCAGGTGCATGTTTCAGGCTGTCATTGCAGTGCAAGGACGTATAGAACACTACCACAGACAGGGCCTGAGGCTGCAGAGGGCTGCTCTCACATCTGCAAATGACAACGCCCGTGAACTGGCTGGTGTGATCCATGGATTAACTGAGTTCATGGATAGATGGTCTGGTGAGTTGATGGCCCTCATCGACCGTGGTCTGTCTGTGCTTGAACATGTGGTGGGAGTATGGTGATGGCCGCATGGACGTAGGTCAGCAATGCCAACAGCTGGTAGTCAGCGTGGATGTGCTAGGACACCAAGGGGCTCCCATAGTGGCAGTGCGAGCCCCGGCACAGTGGGGTGGGTGCTGTCCACACCATACCACAGCAGGTCATGAGCACGTGGTCCTGACCATTCCCAGGAGGGACCTGGCACCAGCGGACATTTGTCGTTGTCAGGTGAGAGTGGCACATCGAGGCCTGTACCTGGATGTGCCCATGGAACCCCTGGTAGGCACAGTCCACATGTCCATGGCCAGAGGCAGTGAACTGCACACCCTGCCAGGTATGTTCTGCAGCTGTCCGTAAACACCTGTGTAGGGCAGCCACATGGCAGAACTGTGTGCATGCATACCCACACACTAAGCAAACAGACCTAGGGCAACCCCATACCTACAAACACCCCATCACCATGCCCAGCTCACCACAGCACACCCCCTCACCCACATGCATGGTGTCAAATGTATGGCCCAACCTCGGCCTCTGGCAAACCAACATCACATGCTGTGAATATGATGATACCTGTGCCACATCCCTGTCATCCATACCATCAATGCAAGGACAGTCTAACATGGTTCTGATGCACATGGTGACTGTACTACAGTGTAACACCGTACTGCAGTGTAACATGTTGTAAGGAGTATAGTGTAATGCATATATGGCAGGTAGTGTAGCCATCCAGCAATGATTACTTATAGCTGTTAGTAACACTGGTTGGTTGTGTTCTCTATATTGTTATCCATTTGTGTTGTAGGTGTGCATGTGTCAGCACAAGGATGCCCTGTGTATATGATGATACCTGTGCCACATCCCTGGTCATCCATACCATCAATGCAGGGACAGGCTAATATGGTTCTGATGCACACATGACTGTACTACAGTGCACCACAGTACTGCAGTGTAACATGTTGTAAGGAGTAAAGTGTAATGCATAAAGGGCATGTAGTATAGTCGTCCAGCAATGATGCATTATAGCTGTTAGTAACACTGGTTGATTGCGGTCCCTATAATGTTATCCATTTGTGTTGCAGGTGCACATGTGTCAGCACGAGGATGGTCTGCAGTCATATTCCACAATGGGGTATGGCACTGTGGTGACACCATGGCTGTGACATATCTGGGGCACAGTTGAATACATGTCACAGGTTACTAAAATGGTTATTGCCTGTGCCACATGGGTAGGTGACCCACTAAGGCATGTATACCTTGCAACCTAATGTAGACCCATCCACATACATGTATACTGTTACTTGTCAACACTGGGAATAGACCCCTACCAAGCTATGTAGTGATACTGAAGTGTGTGGCTTACACTGCACACACCACACAGTGTTTAGGGTGAGGTGTGTCCCAGGTTACATGTTACATGCAGAACATCCCCAGATGTTGGATGGTGGATGTAAAGCATGTATATGGACAACACGTAGTGTGACATACCATCATATACACATTAACAGACACATAACAGCCAGACACACATCCGAGATACCAGGGCCTATCGCTGCTAACTAACTTGACTGTGTGTCCAATGTGTTACAGGTAGGCTGCACACAGCACATGCATAACTGGCTTGGATTGTGGTATCAGTTACCTGTATGGGTGATGGTGACAGTGGTAACCATAACGTGGTTCATGGGACATATACCAGGTGTACCTTGGTGTAATGACAGTTGTCAGAAAAATATGTATTAATGTGTGTGCTTAGTGCCAATTAAAAACTAAATGAGTTAACACGTTTTCATTCTATTTTATATGCACTATTTTATATACAGCTGAATTTCATATGAGACTAAAAGATGCTTTTGAAACTGCAGTGTGCTTTCTGAAACTTGCAAGATGCCCACTGACCTAGTAATTGCTAGCACAGCAGTTTTCATGTTTATGCCTTTTGGAAATGTACTTGAAAAGCAGGTGATTATCTGCTAGGTCAGGAAGCAATGAATGAACAATGCTATATACTGTAATGTAATGATTTTGAACAATTAGCTCTGTTCAAAGTATGAGAACACGCACAGCTGCAGAAGTTAGAGATAACATAGACAAAGGACTGTTGGAGAAATTAACTGCAATCTATACTTACTTTGTGCTCAAATTAGCCATAGTACCTTGAATGGTAACATTGCATATATCTAACCGGTGGTAGCCAAGGCCATGTTGTTTTTCTTAGGAAGTTTCTCACAAAAATTGATAGTACAAGCAGAAAATCATATAAACAAGCACTACGAAATGATGATATTAAAACTTGTGATTTACTACGTCAGCTTGGTAGGCAATGTCTTATTAGAAAATGTATAAAAATGCCTGCATTTCCTGATTCTAGTTAGACAAACTCTGTATTAGCACTTTTGTCTCCTTGCTGCAAGATTAAAGTGCCTTAACCTGAACCTACCATGTATTGATAATTTTTTAAAGTATATTTTTCCTTTGACAACAGTGTACACAGCACCCACATCCACCAGTGGATATTGTACTCCCTGAAACCCATGATGACACTCTGCCATACCCAGCAAACAAATAAAAAAGTCCAAAGTAAGCAAAGCTGGTTAAGTGAAAAGTGTCAAAAACAGTTCAAGGCAAAAAAGCAAAGGCACTAATCCACAGGCACAATAAAGTTTTAATATTAAAGAACAGAGATTTCAGACATAAAAGTCATTCTTCAGTGTTTAAAAAACAATTAAATCCAACAATCACTTTATACAAGTTTAAAAATAATCACATGACACAGCCATCCTTTTAAAATAAAATTATACCAGCAGTCTTCGATTTATATTTAAGAAGATATTCTCACACATATATCAGAACATATTTAATACCATCATAGGTCATAAAATATATATTTAAAAATAATACATATATATACATTTTTAAATGTGTGTATATATATATATATATATATATATATATATATATATATATATATATATGATGCATATACAAACAAAACATATAAATATATAACATCAGGCAATTTTTGTTGCTAGCTTCTCAGGGCAGGTGTCTGCCTGCATACGAACAATCCATTCATATTCCTTTACATCAAGTCTATTAATAATATCACCACGTCTTAGGCTAGGCTTGAAGTATTCAATGACTCTAAATACAAACTGATGGGAAATATCCTTTTCTTGTACATGTTGTGCTAGGGAGTTAGTCTCAACTTTCCTATGTATCTCGGATTTATGTTCCAGAATTCTATCTCGCAGCCTTCTGGAGCATTTACCTATGTAGAATGCTGGACAGATAGTACAAGTCGCTAGATAAACAATCATAGTAGTATTACATGTGGCAGTACAGTTAAATTTATATTTCCTTTTACTAGAGGGATGTATAAATTCATTCAGTTGACATATATTAGCACAGCAGGAACAATTATAACATGGGACAATCCCTTTCTTTTAAAATTTAATACCTTTCGGTCTGTTTAAAGAAAAATCTTTATAACATAGACGCTGCTTTAAATTGCTACAATTTTTGTAATCAAGCATAGGTACATTAGGTAACCGCCTTTCACATCATTGAATAGTTTTAAGAATGTCTCAGTTTTCCTTAATAATATACTGTATATCCTCATGGACTCTACTGTACGACATAGTATATCTTAATGGTTGTAATTTATTAGATACATCCTGATCATGTATATCCCTAGGTTGTGAAAAAAATGGCCCTGCTTTACTATCCCAGTGAGATGACATTATCTTTAGTGCAAGTCAGTTCATTAATATCATAGCCTTACATAACAAAGTCATTAGTCATTTCATTCATTTGCTCAATGCATAAGTCCAGTTTTGTATTCAGTCTACTAGCCCTTATGTATTGGCTTTTAGCTACACCTTTAAAGACATGCTTGGCATGCATGCTATTTTTGTGAAGGTATTTGTTAGTACATCCTTTTTATAAATACAGGAATCCAAACCATCTTCAGTTATCATAATACATACATCTAAAAAGTCAATAAATGAATCAGACATTTTCAAATCAAATCTCAAAAATTCAGTAGATTGATTGCACAAAATTTTAAATTCTTGTAATTCATTATTGATTGATTAGATGCATATCCCTGTAGTACCACTATTGGGGTATACTACAGGGATATGCATCTAATGCACATGCCACATGCTTAGTAGGGTGTTGCAATGTCATGCCTCACCTATGGGCAACAACAACACTAACTGTACTACTGTGTGGCAATGGGTATTGTAATAGGAGTATGTGGCCTTGGAATGCTGTACCCTACAGATATACGGGCATGCACAACTACACACCCATGCCAGAATACAATGGGTATCCAATGCCCATCAACCCATTTGTAAAACACTGTTGTGCTGGTACTGCAAGGCTCGTGTAGCCGGTATGGGGGTGAGCTTAACAGGGTACATGTAATGTCCCATACAGCAGCAGCCACAACTGACTATGGCAATGGGTGTTGCATTGGTTGTGAAGGCCCTCATGGAATTCCGAAGTACAGGTATGCTAACACACAGACACTGCTATATTCAGTCATGCACATGTACACATGTGTCAGTACAGGGGTGCATCACTGGAGGTGGTCATAGCTGTGTACCTAACTATTGTCCAAGGAGAGATGGGTTGTGTAGGGGTTGTGTGTACAGTGGTATCCTGCCACCTGCCAGTTGGCAGCAGGCAATCTATCGGCAGACACTACTGTGGTGACCCTCAGTGTGAGAATGACATGCATCACCCAATCCTCCAGGTGTCTCCTGCACGTGGCCACTGAAGTGATCAAGTTTACATGTACGCAACATGCATTACAACATATGGTTAGTGTCTGTGATGGAGACCTGTACCCAAGCATGTTCTGCTGACTGTGGTAGTGTTTTTGAGGTACCCATGACATGTGGTGCATACAGGGTGACATCTCCTATATGTGCCAGTTCTTACACAGCTAGGCAGACATGTCAGTGTCAATCAAGCTTAGGTTAGCTGTACATATCCCAGCTGGATACCTGCCATCTGCACATCTGTACAGGGACTGACAGTCATCAGCTTGGCAAGTAGCTATGCAGTAGCATGAGTGTGTTGATCGATAGACGTCTGACAACAATATGTATGCCATAACTACATGTCAGAAGCCATCACTAACATATGGTGTACAGACAGTAGTCTACAGTTACATTCCACATGATGGATCATTACCCAGTAAGGGGTATATACTGTGACACAGCTCACATACCAGGGATACAACAGGGAGGCCTCGGTGTCCAGCTATGCCCACAGGTGTGCATATTGTCAGTACTACATTTAGCACTCTGCTCTTGCCTGGGTTAGCACTTTAGACAGTACTACTGCCATGATACACTACATGCCAGTGTGACAGCAGGTACCATGGGCTACTACACCTGTATGTAACACATTCACATGGATAACAGTGCTGTACAGGCCTCATATATGTCTGTGTCCCACACATGACACTCACACCCCTTGCTACAGTAATGAAAGCACATAGTCGCATGTATTGTATATGGCATTACATACACTTATTAAAGATTATTAGACTGAGTGATGTGACCTGGTTACCAGGGCTAAGCCATGCTTAGCAAGTATCAACATTGCTGCAATATAACAGCTGAGCTGATTTGCACACTGGTAAGCAAAGCCTACACTGTGTAAGTGCCCGTACGTTTACCCATAGCTCAGCACTGCTTAGCTTTGTGCAAACCCGCTTAAAGCTGCTCAAAACTGCCTTAACCACACTGTCTCTGACAGCCCTTGTTCTGCCCAGCAAGAAAATGAACAGCCCTTGAACCCGGGACCCTGTACACTGAAGTAACAACACTTAACCACTACACCATGACCACTGTGAAGACAGCTGTTGTTTTACCAATATAGCTGTCAATACACATATTGAGTAGTATTGAACAATTGCCTTTAGTTCCTGAATTGTGTAGTCCTTGTTATTAATATGACTATTGCATCACATATGTTGTTTTATCATAATGTGCACATAGCAGATACATATGGTGAGATACATCTGGGATGGTATACACAACCGTGAGTTTACTCATGACAGGAATACGGTTGTATACATATAATAGGTCTATATATGTCTACATGTACATACACATGTATACTCATACATATGTCTGTATACACATCTGTATAGTGCAACATATATATGGCCATGTGTACATCTCTTCGTATGTACATATATATATATAGATATATGTATATGTCTATATAACTATATGTCAATATAGCTATATATGTATGCACATCCTATATGCACAGATATGCCTAGTTATGTTGGTATATATGTAGATATCTATAACTATATGTGCATACATATATCTGATATACCTACTACTGTCAATATATATATGTAGATATCCATACGTATATGTGCATATGTATCCCTATATGTATATGTGTAGACATATATTGCTCTGTATATGTATATATCTGGGTGTTGATATATATATATATATATATATATATATATATATATATATATATATATATATGTCGATATACATATATTTTCACCCTATGTACTGAACATGGAGTGTAGCCCTACCTCAGCCCCTATAGTCCTAACTTCGTAGTGCAAGGGGATGTCAGGTGTGTATAGGAGATATATTTGTAGACTATTGCTACTGTAATAGGGATTGTCTTCACAGACATGGTGTGTGTGGGAGGTCACATCTGCTTTTAACATGTGCGCCATTGGCTACTGACAGATGTCTTAAAGAGATCATAGTAGAGTACTGCTGCTAGCACGTAATCCTCCTGTAGACTACAGCAGAGATATTGGCCAATATATGTGGACATACTGGCACACTCTGGACAGTCCTGAGGTATACAAAGAACCCCCTAGTGCACAACATGTGGACCAAGCCTGACTATGTGGATGTTAACAGCCATGTAGATGGGTATAACATGTAACGTCTGGTATACATTTGCCCCCATAGGTTATGAATTCACACACCCCTGTCTGTCCTGACACATAATAATTGATGGTACAGAGGTGCCATGGCCACATACTACCCACTAGATATTGTCATACATTTGTACATCATCCCACTGCTCTGTATGACATACATGACTGTTAAGGGAGGCCTGGCAGCAGTACATCTGGCAAGTATCTGGACATGACATCCCACTAGGTAAGTACACTAAGCTCCTAGGCATGTAACAAAGCACCGTGCAGGCTACAGGCAGACTGGCTCAACACTGGCCTACATTTCCTATGGAGGAATGCACATGTACCTGCATATATAGCAGGCTCTACAGGCATGTCACAGCACAGAATACAATACATCAGTGTGAAAGAATAACCACAGTCAATGTGAACACAGCCACAGCCATGTATAGTAAGCTAGCATAATATTACAGTATATGGACTATCTGTTCGACACCATCCTCATATGTGCCGCTCACACACTAACCCTACATATACTGGGCCACTACATAGTGAGGTCCAATGCCTGTCTGTGGTATGGGACATGTGTGTGTATGGCCCTAAAAACATGTAAGCAGATAGGGTAACATACAGTGGAGCAGCATGTAACATCAGATAGAATGGGACCAGGAACAATGACATCTACCACAGTCTGTACACAGGCCACAGTACATATTGACAATACACACACTATCAACATTCACCTTATGTACACAGACCTCAGTACTGTACACACAACCACAGAATGTCCAGGTTATGTCATCAAATATATCCCCTTCTATACATAACATATGTAGCAGTCTGATATCTCACTGGCTAGTTATCAGATATGATGACACTAATTATGGTATACAGCAGATATGCACCTCTTACTGCATGACATATGTACAAAGATTGACAGAGTTGTGGCTGGAGGCACATACACAGGGCCAATATTGACATGTTGCTGTGATAACCTCATACATTTACTGTTGTAACAGGGTTTGTTGCAACATATGTCCTATGAGGGATATGAAGTCAGTAACTCTCATGGCTGTCACCATCTACAGACTGCAATCCTCACACTACCTTCTGCGGTTCACAGATTGGTACTCTGTGGGTAACACATGAAACAAAAGGCACCACACACTGCCCAGTCTGCAGATGACCCTACAGATGGGGTTTCCTCATAAATGTAGCACTGACATGGCAGATATTAAAACATGTAGGACAGCCATATCCACACACATCCTGTTAAACCAACATTACTCCATGCAGTATAGCAGCACTTACAGTCTGTAGTCAGGTCAGGCACATCCCCCTCCTGTGTGTTGCCTTGTTTCCACAGTGTATGTTGTTAGAGGTAAATCCCCAATCCATTTGAGATGCTGTTTGCCAAACAACAGAATGAGTTCCTGATCACAGTGAATGAAAAGGCCCAATACCAACAAGATGATCCTAGATACTGGAGTGTGTTTCCATACAATGGGAATGTTAACACAGCTGTTCCACATGCAATCAGTTAGAGGAGGGCTGCAATTCATGCAGAGGCCATCAGCTGATCATGAGCATCACTTAAAATACACATGCTGCTGCCTAAGCAAAGCAGGTGTAGCTCTCCACATCCACCAGAGAGAGAGTGAGAGAGGCAGACAGAGGCAAATTAAAATCAAGGAGGGGTGGGAGAGTACAATTTAAGCATTTTGTGTCACACACCTACCAGCACAGTGTATCAAACCCCTGACATATATGTAGTGCTATCACATGTCTATGCAGTCATTGGATGCGCTACATAGGTTACATGTTGAGGAGCTCTCAAAACATATATGTGATGGTGAGTGACATCTGCAACAGAGATATGGTAGCTATATGGTAGGTGTAGTACACATGCCTGTCCATATGAACAGGTGCCAGTATCACCACAGCCACATTCTCACAGGGAAACACACACATCTGGCAGTGCCATGAATACAACTCAGTACTAGTGAGATTGCCACAACACATTGCTTTGCAGGTATCACATGCACCACAGGGACCACACAGAGGTTATAAGGGCAAAGCATATGTGGAGGTGTCTGACATTGGACAGCATGCTTCAGTATGTCAATGGGGGTTGTAGTGAGTGTGAATGTGATCATACGCATCATACAACACACACACACACACACACACACACACACACACACACACACACACACACACACACACACACACACACACACACACACACACACACACACACAGGGTGCCAGTACTGACATGCATGGGTGCATTGCTTCACGGGTATGTAGTGGTCGACTGTGACAGACAGCTATGCAAGGCTAGGTGATGAGTATCCCTTGGCATCAGTCCACATGACAATGGTCTGCATGGTGGATCAGGGGTGTAGTTTCTGGATTTGCCCACACAGGTGGGTATTGCATTCACCATCCAGTCAGCTGTGTTACTATTGCATGTGGCCAATACTGTGCATTGCTTGCCATGTATGTGTTCCTTAGTCCATGACATGGTCGGTGTCTGGGATGTGCACACCTCCCACATGCATGTACAGTGACAAGCGGAACTGTACCTGGGGTGTCTGGCCCATGTTGTGTACACAGATTGTTATCATCAGATGTGCCCATCCTGGCCTCATGTATTGGGAACTATTAATGGACAGCAGGTTTACCCTGCACCTGCATTGATAGTATGATACTGGCATTCCCTAATGTCAGTGGCATCTGTCCATACATGGCATGTTTTTCAGGCATGGTATGTCCTTTGTGGGTCACATCTGATGGCACCACAGGTGTTGCAGGTGTCCAGTGGGGAACATGTGGAGGTGCACTGTCAGCATGTACGTGCCTATTTGAGAGATGGACAGGGTGCCATGACCACTGTAGCCCACTGCAATCACAACATGGTTTCTATCAGTGGGCAATATGCAGGGTACTACCAACATAGCAGATGTTGCCTAGGCAAGTGTGTGTGTGTGTGTGTGTGTGTGTGTGTGTGTGTGTGTGTGTGTGTGTGTGTGTGTGTGTGTATGAGACATGGGTTGAGAGTTTTCTGTGGGTTGCTAACTTTGTTTGCCTGGCCTTGATGTCACAAGTAGGGGTATGGATTTACATCCCAACCTCTTGGCTATTGCACATCTGTTATCCCTGTACAGTGACCATTGTGATATATACTGGGGCCACTGTATAAGAAATATGCAAAACCCGCTTCACAATAAGTCCAGTTGTTACACACTCACAACCACCTCCACACAGGATACGACTTACAAACACAGACACACACACACACACACACACACACACACACACACACACACACACACACACACACACACACACACACACACACACACACCTGTTATATCTGTGATTAGAACTCCTACCTAACTAGTTTATTACACTACAGCACTATGCAGTTATAGGATGTACCATGGAGATTACTGGAGTACTTCTTCCCCAAAGGTGTATTTCACAATGAATGACATCAGCAGGATTGCCAAAGTAGGGCATTTGACTTGTAGTGAGTGTGGCTAGGCTAAAATAGATTGCTCCATACACAGACATAGAAACACACACAAAACATCCATAACTGCCATGTGTGGGAATAGAACCCCTACCAGAGCTCTATATCACACTACAGCATGAAGCTGTTATAGGATGCACCACAGGGATTACTGGGGGATTACTGGAGTACTCCTTCCCCAAAGGTGTATTTCACAATGAAGGACATCAGCAGGATTGCCAAAGTAGGGCATTTGAATTGTAGTTAGTGTAGCTAGGCTGAAATGCATTGCTCCCTACACAGACATAGAAACACACACAAAACATCCATAACTGCTATGTGTGGGAATAGAACCTCTACCAGAGCTCTATATCACACTACAGCATGAAGCTGTTATAGGATGCACTATGGGGATTACTGGAGTACTCCTTCCCCAAAGGTGTATTTCACAGTGAATGACATCATCAGGATTGCCAATGTAGGGCATTTGAATCATAGTGTGTGTAACTAGCATAAAATGCATTGCTCCCTACACAGACAGAAGCACGCACACACACACACACACACACACACACACACACACACACACACACACACACACACACACACACACACACACACACAGAGTTGCCATGTCTGAGATTAGAACTCCTACCTAACTAGCTTATCACACTACAGCAGTACGCAGTTGTAGGACATGCCATGGAGATTACTGGGCTACAACTTTCTGAAAGGTGTATTTCACAGTGTATGACATCAGCAACCTTGCCAAGGTAGGGCATTTGAATTGTAGTGAGTGTGACTACCGTAAAAAGCATTGCTCTCTACACAAAGACACACACAGTTGCGATGTCTGGGATTAGAACTCCTACCTAACTAGTTTATAACACTACAGCAGTACACAGTTATAGGATGCGCCATGGAGATTACTGGGCTACAATTTTCTGAATGGTGTATTTCACAGCGTATGACATCAGCAGCCTTGCCAATGTAGGGAATTTGAATTGTAGTGAGTGTGACTAGCCTAAAAAGCATTACTCTCTACACAGACAGACAGACAGACACACACACACACACACACACACACACACACACAGTTGCCATGTCTGGGATTAGAACTCCTACCTAACTAGTTTATCATACTACAGCAGCATGCAGTTACAGGACATGCTACTGAGATTACTGGGCTACAACTTTCCAAAAGGTATATTTCACAGTGTATGACATCAGCAGCCTTGCCAAAGTAGGGCATTTGAATTGCAGTGAGTGTGAGCAGTGAGCCTAAAAAGCATTGCTCTCTACACAGAAACACACACGCACAGTTGCCATGTCTAGGATTAGATCTCCTACCTATCTAGTTCATCACATTACAGCAGTATGCAGTTATAGGATGTGCCACAGAGATTACTGGGCTACACCTTTCACAAGGGTGTATTTCAAAGTGGATGACCTCAGCTGGCTTGTCATAGTAGGGCTATGGGGAGAGCAGTGTGTGTGCATGGGCCATAACCCATTCATCTAGAGGTTGACGCACCACATGCGGGCACATGCAGGGTTATATTCCACAGGTACATGTATACAGCTGCTAGATGACTACATCCTTGTACAGTCATATTGCACAGCTAGCACTTGCTAAAAATTATTATATTAAAATATAGGGCATTAAAACGTTAGGTCCAGGTTATATATACTATAACTACTATTATACATAAACCTGTTAAATATTTTTAAAGATGTTGTTTTTAAAGATGTTGTTTTATTTCTGTCTGTTTGAATATTGTTAAAATGCATACTGTTTTTTCTTGATGCTGCTAGGATGAAGATGACATTTTGTATGTTTCTTTAAAGACAGGATTGTACCTAATTGAGTTAATTGAATGTATTATATAAGGCTGAGGTTATGGTGAAGAAATTGTTCTGATGAAGTGATAATACGAAAGCGCTTGACCTGGTTGTAATTTTTTATTTTTTATTTTTTATTGTGGTACTGTGAATTAAATTTTTGGGCATTAGTTATTGGAGTCGGAGTGGTTACTGGATTTTTATTTGTTGTTTTTTCCACTCTTCACCCTGGTTTTTACTTGTTGTGATTTGGGTGATTGACTGCCTACTAAGCCCTGTTCTAGTTATGGATGAGCATGATCTCTCGCCAGTTTTCGAGGAAGAGCTGGATTCCTTGCCCTTTCCGTGTGGGCAACAAGCGGAAATGAACAATGATAATTTATTTGCTTTAATTTTAAACCTTACTAATAAGGTTTCTGAGTTGCAGGAGACTGTTAACAAAATTCAAAAAACTAATAGTCCAAGGGGTATAGAAAGGAGCGGAAACCAACTAGGGACTGATGTTGAGAGTGCACTTCCTGTTTTTCGAAGCCAGAGTCAGCAACAATGACAGCGTCCTCAGAGCGCTGAAAATCAAGCTGTGCCTTCCACAAGTGTGGGACAAACTGTTTTTAGAAATAAAAGTCCTGTAAACAATGGAATACATGATCGTTTGAGGGATTGGTCAAAAAAAGAATGTGGTTTGTTTCCTTCTTCATTCGAAAATGGTGTGACAAGCATGGATAATAGGTTAGTGACTTTAGAAATAAAAATGAACAAGGTATGAGCACTACAATGTGATAACGCTTATCTAAAGGAAAGTATGGCAAAAGGGAGGGTTCCTAAGGGGCTTCGTGCCTTTAGGTTCCCAAATGGAATTAAGAAAGGCCAGGAGGAATGTGATGAACTTTTAAAAATGTTTGACAGACATGGCCTTGAATTGATGGATTTTATTGTAAAAATAAATAACAAAAGAATTGAAGAATTGTTTAGAAATATTGATGAAATGAATAATTTGATATTGAATGATTTTAATTTTAACCAATACTCTTTTAGGTATAATATTATATTTGATAAAGTTGAAAATGAAGTATGTAATAATATAGACAGAAAAAAGAAAAAATTACTAAGAGATGAATATGATTATAAACATGGGTTGGCATATCCTTTACCTAAAGCATACTTAGACACTACTAGTGAAAGTAATAATGAATCTGTAGTTATGGGTGGTATGAATCAAAATGTTAATAATAGACAGACTAGTAATGTAAATTCGTATGATACTGAATTTCCACCATTAAGAAGGTCAGAAAGGAGTTTTAATAAAAATCAAGGAAGAATAGAAAAATCTGATTTTTTAGGGGACAGAGGGGAGGGGAGGGGAGATTTCATACAATTATCGAAACCCAATGAACCGATGGAAGAACAGTTACGAATAGTTGAGGTGACAAATGTGAACAACTTATATGAAGACATTACCTCTGATGTTGGATTAGTATTTCTCTACAAAGGGTTTAAGATCTATAATTATGCTGGATTAGAGCTGAGTAAAGGTTTGTTTAATTTATTAATGAAGGGGTTAAAATTTGTTCCTATGGTTAGAGTAGATATTAGTAAAACTTTAATAGAATTGAAAATATTTGTTAGGAAACTAAATCTTAAGGTGTTAAATAGGGATAATAATGAGGGAAATACACATAAGGAAAAGAATATGATAAAGAAAAAAAGTTGTTATAACCCCCCATTACTACCTCTTCTAAGTTCCTTTGAAAGTGTATGTTCTCAGGAAATATACAAAAAGCTTAATGAACATAAAAGGAGAGTTTTTAATTTGACTAAGGACGAAAAGGTATCGTTAGAGGAAATAAGATGTGATGAAAAAGTTAGATATATGAAGCCTGATAAGGGAGGGGGAATGGTTATAGTTAATAATGTGGACTATCAAAATAAAATTTTTTGTATGTTGAATGATGGATCTAAGTATGAAATGGTTTCAAGGAATGAAATAAACCTGGCACATAGGAAGATTAAATTAATTTTGGAGGATTCATTATTTCAGGGGGTGATTAATGACGAAGTATTTAACTTTCTGTTGGTGGAACATCCGACCATTCCGCTTGCCTTTGGTATTCCGAAAACACATAACGATTTGGTGGATCCACCTTATAGACTCATTATTCCTGGTTTTAATAGTATATTGTACACATTGGTGGTTTTTATTGATCAAGTTGTTAAAGGTGCTATTACACCAGTAAAGCATATTTTAATAGATTCTTGGGATTTTTTAAAAAGAGTGAAAAATGAATTTTATAGTGATGACAGTTGTTTTTCCACTGTGGATGTAGTGGACCTATATACATCTATTCCCCATGATGTAGGTCTGGAAATGTTTCAAGAAGTTTTGGTAATGGAAAGTAGTTTAAATAATAGTATGATTAATTTTATATTGGAATTAATGGAGTTAGTGTTAAAATATAATTTCTTTACATTTGGGGGAGAATTTTTTAGACAGATTAAGGGTGTTGCGATGGGCAACTGTTGTGCACCGACATTTGCAAATCTGGTGATGTATAGATGGGAATCCAAGTTTTTATTTAGTTCACCCCTCAAGGATTGTTGGTACCTATACTTAAGGTTTTTAGACTATGTGTTTATTTTATGGAAAGGTGAAGGATCACATGAAAAGTTAATGGATTTTTTAAATCATGTTTGTGACTATTTTAAATTTACAGGTTGTACAAATAGTGAAAGTATCAATTTCTTGGATGTAATATTATTTAAGGATTTTAATCTAAAAAGGTTTCAGTCTAGTCTGTATAGGAATCCCACATTTTCAAACAATTATCTGGAATTTATGAGTAGCCACCCTATTTATGTCAAAAGAAATATAGTGAAGGGACAGATGATTAGGGTCCTAAGAATGTGCTCTAATATAGAATTTGTAAAAAGGGAAACTGAAATACTATTAGAAATGTTTGTAGCTACAGGCTATCCATATTCTTTTGTTTCACAGATTCGAGATGAACTTGTAGAACAGTGGGATGAGAGATATAAATCCCTTTTAGGTAGGGATGAGGAAATCCCTGTTAAAAGATTAGAAGAGGTTAATCTTTTTTCACAAGCTATGGTTTTAACATATGGTGAAACCTCAGGGGGCGTACAGAAAATTTTTTAAAATAATTGGGCAATGTTTAAGGGGAATAAAGAGGTATTAACAACTGTAGGTGAAAAACCCCTATTTACATATAAGATGAATAATAATTTAAAGTACTTATTGGAAAATAATTATTCCAGTAATAATAACAAGTTGAAAGGTACCTCTAGATTTGGGGCATGTGATTATTGTAAGTTTATCATTGATGTTCCTAAGATTACGGTGGGTCCATATAATAGAGAGGTTAGTTTTATGAATGGATCTTGTAATACTATGGGGGTGGTTTACCTAGCCCTTTGCTCAGAATGTAGACAATTCTATATAGGTAAAACTGAGAGGAAGTTGAGTAGAAGGATATACGAGCATTGTTATAGTATTAAGAGAAATGATGAAAAAAATGCACCATGTAAACATATTAAGATGTTCCCTTGCCATAGTTTTAAGTTTGGTATACTAGAAGTAGTAGGACATGGTTTTAGAGGTGGTGATTGGATTAATAAATTATTGAGGGCTGAAGTCAAATGGCAATTAAGACTAAATGCTATTGAAACCCCAGGATTAAATGAGCATATTAGTATTAAACATGAATTAAAATATAGGGCATTAAAACGTTAGGTCCAGGTTATATATACTATAACTACTATTATACATAAACCTGTTAAATATTTTTAAAGATGTTGTTTTTAAAGATGTTGTTTTATTTCTGTCTGTTTGAATATTGTTAAAATGCATACTGTTTTTTCTTGATGCTGTTAGGATGAAGATGACATTTTGTATGTTTCTTTAAAGACAGGATTGTACCTAATTGAGTTAACTGAATGTATTATATAAGGCTGAGGTTATGGTGAAGAAATTGTTCTGATGAAGTGATAATACGAAAGCGCATAACCTGGTTGTAATTTTTTATTTTTTATTTTTTATTGTGGTACTGTGAATTAAATTTTTGGGTATTAGTTATTGGAGTCGGAGTGGTTACTGGATTTTTATTTGTTGTTTTTTCCACTCTTCACCCTGGTTTTTACAGCTAGCACTTGCACCACATAGTCTGTAGTGCTGACAGATACCAGTGGCTAAGGTCTACAGTGAGTGACATTTGAACCTCATGTGGTTGTAGCCATTTGGCTGTGTACTGGGTGTGACAGGCCTCATAATGGATGGTCCTTTGTGACAGTCACTCTCTTCCACACATCTATGTACGTCTACGTTTGGCTTACTATAGTGTATTGTCCTTGGATATATGCCTGTATTCCTATCCAGTATGTGTTCAAAGTATGAGTGGTGCATACTGAGGAGTGTTTGCACTAACATATGCAACTGCCAGATATGTCTGATCCACTGTTGTTTGCAGACATGGCCTTCATTGTTTAAGTATGTGAGCATGCCCAGTATGCCCTTCTTTATTGAATGAGTGGATCAATTCCAGGTTCATAGGTTCATAGGTTCATAGGTTGGTACGAGGCTATCAGCCCTAGGGCCTATACAAGCCTAGCCATAACACTTCCCTGGCTATTTCTTCCCACACTATTTACTTCCCTGGACCTCTGTCTAGCAGGGCAGCTGACATGATCCCCGGGATGAATTTCCTTTCTCCCATCCAATTGTCAAGGTTCCTTTTGAAGAGGGCCAAAGAGGCACTCTGCTTGACATGTATGGGCAGTCTATTTCAGAGTCTGGGGAGTCTCTGGGTCAGGAACCTATCCCTCCAGCATGTTTTGTTTATTGTGATGACAAGGTTTAGATCCCTGGAGCGTGTTGCTCTGAGGGTGGGATTTCTTTAAGTGTAGCATGTCCAACAGCTCTGGGTTTGACATGGCCTTGTATGTTAAGCAGAGATCACCTCTGAGTAGACGATATGCGACAGAGTATAGCTGAAGTTTTTTAAGGCTGTCAGCGTAGGGCATCTACTTTAGGCCTGTGATTCTTTTAGTGAGGTATTTCTGCAGCCTTTCCAGTTGTTACAGATGTCTTGACAGGTACATACCAAATGGGGCATTGTATTCTATAATGGGTCTAATGAGGGATGAGTACAGTGGGACAATGACCTCCTTTTTTTTCTGGATGAAAAGCCCTTAGTGATGAGGTGTGCCACATAGAAGGATTTCCTGACTGTTGTGGTGATGTGGTTATCGAAGGTGAGACCACTGTCCACCTTTGTCCCTAAGTCTCTTATCACACTTTTGATGTTTAGTGTACTGCCACCTATGTGGTAATTCATGGGTACATGTTTTTTCCCAAAGGGGATAACTATACATTTCTTGGCATTGAGCTTGAGCCCATGGCTCTGGCACCAAGCATCTGTTTCTATAAGGCCCTTTAGTAGAGTATACACATAATCTGGGGATTCAACAATGGCTCCCAGATTGCAGTCATCTGCAAACTTGGTTAGCCAAAGTCCCTTAGTGTTGGCCTGTACTTCAGAGAAGTAGATGCCAAACAAGAGCGGTCCCAGGACTGAACCCTGAGGTACTCCACTTGTCACTTGTCTGCAGCTGGATTTGGAGCCAGCTACTTTTACAGTGTGGGTTCTGTCAGTAAGCCACTTGGCAACCCATTGGGTGATGTAGGGATTAATGCCCAGCATAGTAAGTTTATCTATGATTCCAGAGTGGGGGATGGTGTTAAAGGCCTTGGCAAGGTCTAGATAGGCTGTGTGGACCACCTTACCCTTGTCCATGGCTCTGGAGATTGATTCAAAGAAGTCAATCAGGTTCAGGAGACAAGATCAGCCCTTCACGAACACAAACTGGGTGGGGTCCAGTGTTTGGAGGTTGCCAATGTCTTTGTTTATAAGTTCCATGATAATATGCTCCATGGCCTTGCAGATAAGGCTTGTCAGACTGATGGGACGGTAGTTTCCAGGATCCAAGGTGGATCCCCCCTTGTGGAGTGAGATAACTGTAGCTCTGCGCCACTCAGTGGGCATGAAACCTGAGGTGAGGCTATGATTAAACATGACACTTAGGAGAGGTGCCAGTTCATATTGGAGTGCAGACCTTTGTGTGGTACACCTACAGGTAGCATACTAGTTCTGCAGGGTATCCGTTGATCATTTGGCAATGTGGGGACAAACTGTGCAGGGGATAGTGTGTACTGTAGGTGATTGTGTCTGTGCTGCTTCAGCTGCATGGTACTCCTGTTAGCAGAGATATTCCGACATGTGTACTGTTATACACAGTGATGTTGTCTGTCCTCATGTACTGTCAGATGGACATTCTTGCTCACAGTGAATACTTGGGGGACAAGGCTGACTGCAGCTGTGTCTGGTATTGTGGGCAGCCACCTACGTATTCATAGTAAGTTATGCCATTCTGGAGGGGGAGCTGCAGACACTTTGTGCTGGGTTTGTGTATCCAGTTCAGCACCTTGGTACAGTGCTGGCAGAGGATGCCATACTTGTCCACCCATCAACATGACAGTATGGGCTTATCCTGCTGTAGCAATGCCTCACAGCTATACAGAGTTGCACAGGTTAGCCAGAGGCCGGGGTCATGGGTCAGGACATTTACCCTATTGTGGTGCACGGACAGGTGTGTAGCCACCCATTTATGTGTTTGCAGCCAGGGATAGTGTGTGCACATAGCTTGGTGTCGAACCCTGCACATTCCATGCTGCTCATGCTCCCACACCCCCCTCTGTTATTCTAACCTCTTCAATACATTATGCATACATTCTCTGATACTTTCCCTAAGGGTATCACCCCATCACAGGTGTGTGTTAGTGTTGGTCCACAGTTCATGCAGTTGGACATGGTGGACATGCTACTGTGGTTTGTCCACATGGCCTTGCATATGGCTTATGTGGAGTGTGTTATGTTGTTATTTGGGTGTCCATGACATAACATGCATTGGCAGTACATGTGAGACACAGGCCTTTGGCAGAAGCCTGTGGGGCATTAGGTGTTGCTGCAGGCCAGATGTGGCAGGCCATTGCATTCTGTCAGTCCTACAGTCCCAGACCACCATACAGTATATCCCCCTGGGGTGACAAGGTAGGTGTGATAGGTGTTCATGCCAATACCTTCTATCAGTCTTGATCAGGTGGTGTGGATGTTGGCAGGGTGCTACCTACAGCTAGGGACACACCTGCATGGGACATCTGCACTGCAGTCTTCCACTATTGCCATATACAGGTGGGATCTTACTGTACCCATTCCCCACAGCAGGGATATTACTAGAGAGGTGCCTGTGGGTGGTGTTTGCATATGTGGGTGCATTTGTGCTATGGACACTACTTGCATCTGACACAAGGATATGCATGGGGCATTCCAGTTATGCTGGCATGTGCATGTACATCAGCTGATTCCCAATACATCAGTCCTACCTCCTTTGTGATCTGCAGGTGTTCAGGCAGACATCACCAGTATCCCCTACTACAGGTCTAATTACTGTGATGCATACCTATATGCACAAATCCAAGTGTGTCTCCATTTCACAGTGACACAATATATACGGTGTGTCTGGGGTACTTTCCCCATGTACTGCTTGTATGTCTAGCCCAACAACCATGCAATGTCAGTCTTTCAGATGGTGACACATATTACCACCATACATTTACAATGGCTTACTGCTAGTATGTGTTATACTGGTGAGGATTGCCTTTGGCACTGCAGTTGTGAGAGCTTGTTCCTGTCATCAGCAGTAGTGGGCAATGGCCACCAGGTCTTACCTCAACAAGCACACATACTGACCACTCTCACACATTATGAAACACACACCATACTAACACACACAGACCTGCATATTGTGCAAATGCTACTACTATCCTGCTATTTTGGCCACCTCTGGGCATCTGTGCTCAACTCGTATTATACATACTCATACATGTTACTATATTTCTTCACAGGATTGGGGGGGCACACCTGAGTGCCACTACATTTCTACACTGGATTGAGGAAGGGGCAGGCCTGTCTGTTTCCACATGTCTACATAGGAGTGGGGGGCACACCTGACTGTTACTACATTTCTACATAGGATTCTGGCAGGACACACCTGACTGTTTTTACATTTCTACACCGGATTGGGGGGGGGGTATACCGGACTGTTGCTACATTTGTATGCTGGACTGGGGGTAGGGGCACACCTGACTGTTTTTACATGTCTACATGGGAGTGGGGGGGCACACCTGACTGTTACTACATTTCTACATATGGTTGTGGGGGGACACACCTGACTGTTTTTACATTTCTACACAGGATTGGGGGGGACACACATGACTGTTACTACATTTCTACACAGGATTGGAGAGGACACACCTGACTGTTTCTACATTTCTACACATGATTGGGGGGCACACCTTACTGTTTCTACATGCCTACATAGGATGGGGGGCACAACTGGCACTTGCACACATTTGCTATGAATGTACTGGTATGTCAGGTACTCCATTTCATTCTGTATTCTAACCTATCATACTGACTAGAGGCATATCAGTGTACTACAGGTCTTAGCTTTGGTTGCCCTACATATTAGTGTCTGACTTCCTACCCTTCAGAACTAACATCCCACTGCTTGACCTACTGTAGTCTGTCTGTGTAGGCCTGGGTGGGAGGTTACCCATAGCCATCATTCAGAGGCCATAGCACAGGCTCTATTTGTATTTGTCTACACCTGTCCTGCTGGCTGAGACTGTTGTTGGGTATGTGGACCTCCCTGACTGGCATGTGTGAGTCATATGGACGCACATGTCACCCAGCACATTTCCTGCAGTGGGTTTTGTCGCCCTGTGTAGTATTGGCTACTATGGTGACTCCAGTATGTGTTACAGATGTCATGGTGCCACTATGGGTGTCTACTATCTGCTGTCATAACATTCTGCCACCCGATTCCTTTGTATGCTCACATCCATACCACAGATACAGGTAATGACACATTCTACTCCATTTGGCAATTGGTAGGATGATTGGCTAGGCTGCCTATGTCGGATGCACATAGTACACTTCCTATACATGGTTGCATGGTTGAGCACAGATAGTGTCATGTTTGACATCTGGGCATGCCTCCTTCTGCCTACTGGGGCAGACTCAGGTTTGTCCCTCCTCTGAGTCACTCTGTGCCTGTAGCCTTGGCCTTGGTTGGGGGGGGGGAATGTGGCCCCCTGTGCTGCATGGCACATACCACAACAATTTGGGTACATGTAGCTGGTGGTGGCCAGCACACTCATTCATTATAATGCCTGCAGTCTATAGCACCCACTATTTTGCTATTTGGTGGAAGAGATGCATATTGCTGGCCAACACCTCATGGGTGTTGAGGAAATATACTGTTGTTCACTGGCATGTGACATGGCATCCAGGGAACTGTTCAGTCAGTTTGGTGTGTCAGGCGTGGCCAGCACAGCTCTAGTAGTGTTCTGGGATGGCTAGTCCTGCACAGCTGGTTGCAAGCTTCCTGGATCACTAAT
Source organism: Protopterus annectens (assembly GCF_019279795.1). NCBI lineage: Eukaryota > Metazoa > Chordata > Ceratodontiformes > Protopteridae > Protopterus > Protopterus annectens. The sequence goes on from NC_056746.1 coordinate 1,492,990,893, forward strand.
TCACCTCATTTCCCAAGAAGCTATTCAGTATCAGCCTCAAATCTGGCTTCATGCAAGATGAATGGAGGAGAGCAGCAGTTATTCTCTTGCAGAAAGACTGGGCTTCAGTGGACCCAGGCAATTATAGATCCATAAGCCTGCCCAGTCAGTCTCATCTTTAAAGCTATGGAAATATCATTATGGAATTAATAAATAATAATATAGGCAACCTAAAGGCTCTCAATCCAGTTCATATTCATCAAGAGCAAGTACTGCCTACTTAACCTGGTTGACTTATTTGAAAAAGTTATTGAAGCAATGAATGAGGGCAAAACAGTGCACACTGCATATCTAGACCTCAAAAAGGCACCACTCAATGTCATTCCACATTCAGGTATTATACATAAACTCTCCCAGCTAAGTATCAGTTCTTGTGTAATTCATCAGATAGCAAATTGCTCACAAATAGAATGCACAGAGCTTTAACAGACCTTATTCTCTCAGACCTATTATACATTCACAAGTTCAATGGTATCATAAACACTCACTCATGGGATCTCCTTCTCCTTTGCAACCTAAATAGAACATGTTGGAGGGACAGGTTTGTATCCCAGACAATATCACCTCTATGTAACAATCTTCCACTCTACATAAAGCAAAGTACTTATCCTGGTGTACTCAAATGTAATTTGGATGAATGGATGGGTAACAACAAATTCACCCATGGTTTAGTGCTCCTGTCCCTCATGGATAGGTGAAATATGTAATGTCCCAACATATCCTTGTTTGGCCTATCTCTGGCTTATTTGTAAGCAAAATATAAGGCCTAAATACCACAATTGGAATGTTAGGCTAGACATCTTATGATCTTCACAGATCATTAATCTAGTAAGTACCTATGGACCTATGAACTTATGAAGAGCTCCAGAAACACTCACACAAAGGAACTAAATCTTCATCAAATAAATAGAATCCAGTGGCAGGACAGATTAATGTCCCAGTGTTTATCCCACCTCTGGAATAAATTACCTATACGTAACTAACATGGTAATACATTAGCTAAGTTTAAGAAGAATCTTTGCAAATGGATGAGCATTCACAACTTCTCTCCCACCAAAATCTGTCTTGTCCTCCTTGAGGCAGAAGGTACCCCTTGAGGGTGAGTGCTTTCTAGGCTCAAATTATTTGTCTTGCTCAAGATAGGAATTCTCCCTTGAGAGGGTTGTGCTATATATGGAAAAATGGTCCTCAGACCGGTTCTGCCTTGTACGCGCTATGATATTGTGAAAACCTCTTCTTTGGCTGTGCTGTCCTGAGGAGTCAGAATGTCGGCAGTGGTGTGTGACTGGGATGGCTCGTGAAGTGAGATGGTATAGCCTCTGGATATAAACACCTGGATTCATCTGTCCTTTGTGATGGCCATCAATCCAAGTAGCTGGAGGAACAATCAATGCCCAACTGCCTCCAGAAGGGAGTGGACAAGCAAATCCTCAAGTATTTGTCATCTCCCTCCGAACAATTACGGCACTAATCCCATTGATTCAGTGAACAACCACTGGCTCCTTTTAGATTGCTGTTTTTCAGGCTGCTGTTGGCCATGGTGGTAGCAGAGTTGACATGGACTGTTGTGCATCCTTAAAACTGAGTGCTGTGAAGTTGCAAGGTTGATACCAGAAGCTATGAGGGTTTTACCATCCTTCTCAATGTTCTAAAGGTTTTCTTAATTTCTGCTCTGAACAAGCTGAACCCATCACGGTGGGCATTCAGGAAGTATGCTGTGAAATTCTTATTAAATTCTGCAAGCTACAGCCAGGTCTGAAGGCAGATGGCCACACCTGCACCCAATATGCTCAATGCACCACAAGTGACATTGTGAGGTAGCCACATGGTAAGGTTATATACATTCTTAGTCATTGGGTCATCAGCTGACAACTGGTCCTGAATTTTTTTTTCATCTTTTCAGCAAGTTCTCACTGGCAGCTGAGGTCATACAAGATAGTTTAGTGCCTGTAGAAAAAAATACACATAAACCTACTTCCTAGAGTGATTCAATGCCCTGGCCTCCTTGTCTGGAGGATGGATTGGGGAACTATGTGGTTTGGAAGACTTCTTTAGGGCCTCTTCCACTAGAGTAGAGTCAGTTGATTATTAGGAACTAGTCCCAACCACTCAAATCCTTTGTAGGCTGGATGATCTTGTCCATTATCCTTGGCAAAAAATAAATACATATATAAATAAATAAATACTCTTGACAAGTCTGCTTTATAAAAGAAGAAATCTTGTTTTCAGAAGTAGCTATCCAGAAAGAAGGTGGGGGCAATAAGAACTCTTCATACAAGGTGCACTGTGGAAATGAAATAGGATTAGTAGGCCATTCAGACCATTCTTCCATTATCTGCAGGATTTCTTTAAACTTGAGGATCATTGGGGGATGATGCATAATGAGCACTGCCTCCATTATGCATGTCTACTCTGGGCACCTCCAAAGGGGAATCCATGTACTTCCCCTTACACTTTTTCTACTTCCCAGAGAGAGGGCTCAAAGGAAGAAGATGAATGAGAAGCCATTACTGGCATCAATCTCACTGATGTCTCTCCAGTCCTTGACCCTGCTTCAGAAAAGTGCCAGAAACCACTGGGATCAATAGTTCTGTCTCAAACTGATACATTTATAGACATCAGAGGAGACCCACTGAGAAGTCTGCAATACTGATATATCCAAAATGGGGTCAAACATGGGCCCAAAGGCTTTGATTCCAATGTCCTAAAGCCAGTAATGACTGGCACTAATGTTAAAGGTACAAGTATTCTCAGTACCAATGTAAAGACACAGACATAGCTAGTCCCATTGGTGTCAGTACAAATACTAATGATCATTAGGCTGAAAATCAAATGTCAAATGGTTGGAAGCATGAAACTGCACCAACAGTATTGCCATTGACTCATGTGGCAGTCAGCACTTAAATATAGTTGCTGAGGCCACCAGCTCAGTATAATTTTCAGTGCTGAATGTATTAAATAAGGATATGGAACAAACATAGAAGACACAGCTAACATCACCACCTCTACTGAGGCATCTGTAGGTTGCTGACTTGCCGCAGAATTACTGGTGCTAGAGTAAGGATTCATAAGCAGGCAACATCAAAAGAGGACAGAGAAACATCATCCCCTTCCTGCCCTGGAATCAGAGGGGAAAGGGCAACACCCATGTCAATTTCCATCTACAATAAGCAGAGTTGATATGGACTCACAGGACCTATGGAAGGAAAGACTGGATTTGAATAATCTGGCAGGAAAAAGTAATCTCAGCCTCAGACAATGAAGTTGTACTATCTTGACAAGAAAGTCCTGGAGACTGGTCCTCTAAAATACTTTCAGACAATTAAAAGGGATTAACAACACCCACTGGAATAGAATTCATTTAGTTCATAGGTGGAGAAGACACATCCTTTGACAATAGGTTTCTCCCAATCATTTCTTCTTAAACAATATTTTTTTTGTCCTTGAACCTATGCTTGGCTTTAACAGTAAGAACTCCATGATCCCTAAACCCCTGAAAGATGGAAGCTTAATCAGCAGTAAGAGATCTAACAAGCAGCAAGAGACATATGGACAGACAATAAGGCATGCTAAGTATTATGGGTAAAGGAGTAGAGGTAAATCATAGGAAAATGTATCATGCTGAGCTATCCAAGTCCTGTGATCCATCCTGCTGTTTGAAGAGTGGACTGGATTATGTCAGATGTATGCTTAACTTTATGAACTACTTGGTCGAAGTTTGGTAGCATTTTATTAATAATTTCCAACTTGAACAAAGGTCTACTGGTCCATTGCAATGATGTCAATTCCTATAAGATAAATGATAATAAAATGTGCATATCCTTTCATAATTAGCCAGAGTATGCAAGCCGCAATGCAGCAAAGTAATGGACTTTCCAAGGTGGACCACCCAGGGATGTTATGAGGCCTGCTATTGCTAGATGAGGGCTTCCACAACCCTGGAAAGTCTACTATTTCTCTGTGACATACACATTGGAGGGCATTATTGCACTTAGAAATAGCCTATATGCTTACTTTTTTACACCTTTTTTATATTTTTGGTTCAAAAATAGCTCCTCTGCCATTTTTGAAGGTCGGTTTGTAATAAGTAACTGTTGGTGAGAGATGTATTTGAGATCCCAAAATATTAAGGTTATAAAGAAATCTAACAAATAACTGATATGCCTAATCAAAACAGTATTAACTGGTATATTGAACACAGTATACTACATGTTGCTTATTGATGTAACATGAAATACATTTGGAGAGTTCTGATTTATAAATAATCAGCATTACGTCAAACGGGTTAGATTCTAATTCTGTCTTTAACTATAAATGCTAATGTATCATAAATTATTCCACTGGGAGGGAAAAAGTGTGAAAATGGAATACAGACAGAGGCAATCTTTTCTGATGTTAGCAGCACCTTTGACAGAGTTGATAATAATTTACTACTGAAGAAAAAGTCCTAGGTTAGTATCTCGGAACCACTGCTGAGACAGATGCATTAATAGCTAAGCAGCAAATAATTGAATAAGGGAATATGGGATATGTCAGGTAATTGTAATGGACTATGGTCAGAGTGTACCCCAGGGAGTAATATTAGGCTCAGATTTGCTTAGCTTATACATTTTCAGATATTGCAATATGCCAATGTGTCTTCTACTGTCATTATGCCAACAACTTAAATATGAAAAGTATATTACAGCACAAGAGGACCAGAAGACACTCAGTCATGCATAAATGGAACAACTAAATGGTCAGAAGCAAACAATATGAAAGTAACTACTGACAAATCAAAGTTGTAGACCTATTGCTTTTGCATTACTTTTATAAAACTGAAAATAGAAACATTAAAAGATAACCCTATTTAAACACAAAGACATATTGGTAAACAATATCCTTGATTTCAGTCATCATACTGGCTTTATTGTAAAAGATTGTAAACAGAATAATTGGCTGTATTAAAAATGTATAAAATAAGAAAGGTATAGCTTGATGAAGACTATTCAATTCAGATTTATCAGATCTAAAATAGTGTCTCTTAACAGCCTGTATACACGCTTTTAGTAAATCCCAAGAGCACAACTGGAAGAAACCTGTAACAAACTGCCATAAACCCACCTTTTACTACAGGGACACCTCTTAACTACTCAGGTGCATGCTCTGTCAAGGTGCTGTACAAATGTATTATATTGCTATTCAGAATGCACTACGCTCATTTGAATACATCTCAGAGTTCACTGTAAATTACTGTAAATACCCGTACAAATAGCCATCTCTTCATCCATCCATCAGTGTGAATGCTACAAACTTCTATGTTCGTTCTGTATAACACGTGACTTTTTTCTTTATATCCTGACTAACATCTGTAAACATTAATTCTATACTCTGACATATTCTAAGCAATCTGTAACTTTTTACTATGTGCAAATGTTTTATCTCATGTTAATAAAATTTCATGATTTTTTTTTTCTTCTAGTTGTCTTGGAGAGTTTCTCCCCAGGACTCTGCTGAAAGCAGACACTTGCTGTTCAGTCAGACTATCCTGGAAAACAAATGTGAAATCAATAAATAAATAAATAAATACATAAATAAGATATACAAAAGAAATTCATCATGATGATTAGCAATCTAGAAAAAAGTAAGGAAAGATTTTGTATGTTGGACCAGTACTCTGATATTTGTAAACAGAAGCAGGGTGACTTGATTTTAAAATTTGAAGCTATGTAACATCCCTGTGCAGGGTTTAAAAAAAAGAGAACATCTTGAGCGAATTATATGATCAAGAGCATTTGGAAAAAATGTTAAAACAATAAATTGGGTCCATGAAAGAGTGGTAGGGAGTTGGAGCTCTCTACCTACAGAAAGAAGAAATACTGAAAGTCTAACATCATTCAAAAATAGCCTTAGATGAGTTCCATAGGTTAATTTGTACTAAGGTTTATACAGATAAAAAAATGCGCTTACTGCCCTTATGTGAAGGTAGCATTATATTGCATTGTATGTTCAGGGGCACTCAATGTTTTAAGTTTAGGATTTGTATTATTTGTCATTTTCATATAATATTAACAAATTATCTTGTCCTTTCATGACCGACAACATGCCAAAACCACTGCAATGCATTAGTATTATTGTACTGCTATGGATAAACATATAGCAACAATTAATACACTTTTTAAAAGTGGCTTGAGAAAAGTGTGGTCAAGATATAGACAGGATGAATAAAAATGTGATATGCTCTGTTGCACTGTGACACATGTGGCAGCTTTTTCTCTGCTTTGAAACTAGGTGGTGAAAGTGTTTGTGAAACAGTTTGCTAAGCTAAGTGCCAAGGAGTCCTGCGTAATAGTTCTGCAGATAGTGGCAATGGAGGACAATCATATGTAACAGCTGCAGGGCTGCAGTACATATAATTCTTTATCTGTCTCTGCTCCCACTCTAATGTCACTTTCATGTTTAATGACAACATTTCATATGCAAACTGTTTTCTCTGTATTCTGCTTAGTTATATTCAGGAGTATAGAAGCACCATGTTTTGTTGTGTTCTATATTTCTGCAGACCAAGTGCTTTTGTGCCTTCACCTTTGTGAACGAAGCTTTCTTGTCAGTGTGCTTACAGCAGTGACTGAAATGTATTTTGCTTCAGGCATTTTCAGTTTGACTGCTCCTGGTCTTTGTTGTGGTAAACTTAAACCACACTATTAGATATATCAGAAAGAATTATGCATTTACATGTGATTAGTAAATTACTGTACAGTTTTTTTTCACAAAAGAATTAAGATAGAGCTCTCTAGGTGAGAGGGGAAAAATGGTGTCAGACCAAAATGTCTTTTGTAATCAGGATAGAGTGACACTGAGAGCAACTCTTTTGGAATCTGGCTCAAAGTTTTCTTGTTTTCTGATGACAAATGCAGTGTGTCAGGAATTTTATTTTGTGAGGTCTCCCAGTGCATTAATGTACCCCTTTGAAATCCTGAATGACCAGTGTAAGGCTTTTATTTCTGAAGACCATTTTCTAAAACGAGAACAACATACTTCACTGTATGTTGTATCACAGGAAAAGAATAAACTCTGGCTCAAACCTTGGCTGTGCCAACACTCTCATCCAGGATAATATCTTCACCAGATCTGACAATTCTAAAACTTTTATCTACTTTCTACCCATCTCTACTTGCATATCTTTATCAACTACTTTAATACTATCTACCTCATATCAATGTACCTATTCACCTGTAACTCAAGACAATCTGTCTCTACTTGTATTTAGTATAATATTTACATCTTTGTAACTTTAACTTTTCAACTTTTTGTTATCTGTATAAAGATTGTAACTTCTCAACTTTTTGTTATCTGTATAAAGTTTGCACTTTATAATACTTATATTTTGTAACTGAAGCTTTTCTCCCCAGGCCTCCACTAAAAACAGGTTCTTTCTGACCCAGTTGGACATTCCCAGTAAACAAATGTCAAATAAATAAATAAATAAATTGTTCACTAATTCCCCATTTGTGTATCATGGAAGAAAGTGGTTGGTTAGCTGCACTCGGCAAACATAATAATATTCCACAATAGATATGAAATTTGCTCTTATTTCATGAGTCTATCTCTCTTTCTATATATATATATATATATATATATATATATATATATATATATATATATATATATATATATATATATAGGTTCATAGGTTCATAGGTTCATACTAGGCTATCTGCCCTAGGGCATTTATAAGCCTAGCCAGAGTGTGTTTGGCTTTCGCCACCCATTTTAAATTAATTTTGCTATGCCCTTTTTCGAGGTTAGTATACTGTGCCTCTGTCTAACAGTGACACAGAAGTGATACCCGGGGTAAACCTACTATCTCCCATCCACTCATCAAGATTCCTCTTGAAGAGAGTCAATGAGGGACTCTGCCTAACCTGGACTGGGATTTTATTCCAGAGTGAAGGGAGCCTCTGGGTTATGAATCTGTCCCTCCAGCATGTCCTATTTATTTCAGTGCTGAGGTTCAAGTCTCTCGAGCACGTAGCTCGATGGGATTTGGATTTTCTGAGGTGCAGCATGTCCATTAATTCCAGGTTGGACATGGCTTTATACATCAGGCACAGATTGCCTCTGAGCAGGTGGTATGCCACTGAGTAGAGCTGGAGTTTCTTTATCTGGGCAGCATATGGCATCTGTTTGAGCCCTTTGATCCTCTTGGTGAGGTACGTTTGGGGTCTTTCCAGTTGCTGCAGGTGTCTGGTAAGGTACATCCCAAAAGGGGCATTGTACTCAATTATGGGCCTGATGAGGGATGAGTAAAGAGGCACGATGACCTTCCCTGATCTAGATGTGAATCCCTTCATGATTAGATGGGCTATATAAAATGTTTTTCTAACCACTTTGGCCACATGGTTGTCAAATGAGAGATTGCTATCAACTTGGGTCCCCAGGTCCCTAATTACTTCTTCCGTACTTAATGGATTACCACCTATGTGGTAATTTGTGGGCACTTTGTTTTTGCCAAAGGGGATGACTATACACTTCTTGGCATTTAGCTTGAGGCCATGGCTCTGGCACCAGTTGTCTGTTTCTATGAGGCCCTTTTGGAGGATGCTTGTGTTGGCTGGAGAGTCGATTAAAGCACCCAGTTTGCAGTCATCTGCGAACTTGGTAAGCCACAGTCCTTCCGTGTTGGCCTGTACCTCCGAGAAATATATACTGAACAGGAGAGGTCCCAGGACTGAGCCTTGTGGGATGCCACTTGTAACTGGTTTGGAGTCTGACATGGCTCCAGCAATTCTAACCATGTGGGTGCCAGTTTGCAACCCATCTAGTGACATAGGGGTTTATATTTAAGCTGGTGAGCTTATCTATAATGCCCGAGTGGGGTATTGTATCGAAGGCTTTTGCAAGGTCCAGGTAGGCTGTGTGGACCACCTTCCCCTCGTCAATGGCCTTGGTAACTGTTTCAAAGAAATCGACCAGGTTAAGAGGCAGGATCTGCCCTTAACAAAGCCGAACTGGGTAGGATCCAGTGTCTGTAGGTCCCCAATATCTTTTTTTATGAGGTCCATGATGATCCTGCTTTGCAGACCAAGCTAGACAGGCTTATGGGGCGATAGTTTCCAGGATCCGTTGAGGCACCACCTTTGTGGAGAGGGACCACTGTTGCTGTACGCCACTCTTTGGGTACATATCCTGTGGTAAGGCTGAGATTGAACAGTAGTTTTATGTTTGGGTTTAGCTCTTCTTGGAGTTCATGTAGGACGCAGCCCGGGACACCGTCTGGTCCCATTGATGCTGTGTTTTTTGCTTTGGAGAGGGCGGCTCTTACCTGAGCATCTGAGATGTCAGGGGGGCAGCACTCTGCTGGGATAGATATTTGCCCTTTTGGTGGGGTGGGGGGGGGAGAAGTTTGCACTGAACCTGTCAGCTAGGATGTTGGCAATGTCTGTGGGTTTAGTGTATTTTTTGTCATTTTGAACCAATTCTGAGCATATCTGGGAATTCCCACCCAGGTTCCTAACATAACTAAAGAAAGCCTTGTGATTATCCTTAGTGTCATGTGCAAATTTTCTCTCGAAGCTGGCCTTAGATGATTTTATGAGTGCCCGTAGTTTTTTGCTAACACTGATCAGAGATGCCTTCCCTTTTTGGGATTTTGCTCTATCATGTAGTAGCTTCCTCCTTCTATTGTATAGTTTGTTTATGGCTGGGGTCCACCAGACAGGATGTCTGCCTTTGGAGGATTGGGTCTTGGTTTTATTTGGGATTGCATGATCCATGCATTCCTGAAGGTGTTCATAGAATGCGTTTATAAAGGATTCTGCAGTCTGGGCCATATTTTCCACAGGCCTGGGGGCTTTGAAGGATTCCACCTCGGTTTTGAGGAGTGTGAAATTTGCTTTAGAGAAGTTTTTCACTGTGGTTTTCTGGGCAGGGGGTGGGGTCGGAATGTAAATATCCAGTGAGATTAGTTTATGGTCTGATCTTACCAGTGAGGAATACACTTCTGGTCTGGAGCATAGAGTCCCCATGTTGGTGATGATCAGGTCCAGTATGTTTTCCCCTCTTGTGGGAGTGGTAACAAGTTGTTCCATAGTGTTTGAGTTTATAAATTCTAGGAACCTTTGAGCTAGGGTGTTGGAGCTAGAGTAATGCTCCCAGTCTATGTTTGGGTAGTTGAAGTCGCCCAATATAATGGTGTTTGGAGAGACCTTCATATATAAATACACACACACACACACATACACACACACACACACATATATATATATATATATATATATATATATATATAATATGGGATCCGGACGGATCCCCTTCAGTTTACCAAAATGCCACAATGCCGAAACACAAATCACCGACACCAAAAGACCGACAACACAAAATACTGACAATACACACAACCATACATGCACTAACCGTAACCCAAACCCTAACCCTAAGGTCCGACACAACCGCACACTTACCATACCTGCACCCTAACCCTAACTCACTTAACCCACCCCTAAACCCACAGTCCGTCACTATCGCACACACACCCTACCTGCACCCTAACCCTAACTCACTTAACCCACCCTTAAACATATATTCCGTCACTATCGCACACTTACCCTACCCACACCCTAACCCTAACTCACTTAACCCGCCCCTAAAACTACAGTCCCTCACTATCGCACACTTACCTGTCCGCTCCCTAACACGAAATCCCTCACTCTATCGCACACTTACCGAGTCCGTCGGGTTCTCGCCTTGTCGGTCATCTGCGTTGTCGGTCCTTTGGTGTCAGTGATTTGTGTTTCGGCGTTGTGGTGTTTCGGTAAACTGAAGGGGATCTGATCCGGACACATGCTCGACTAGCATATGTCCAAATCACAAAACAACGAACACACATACACGAAAGCACTTAACATCGACAAGCGCTTCAGTGTATGTGTGCCTGTTTCGTAGATCGGACTACAGTGCGGGTAAGGGAAAATTCCCTTTTCCTCACTGTAGTGTGATCTCGGAGTGAGAATAATAAAGTAGGGGGGTGTGGGGGGTGCAGGGGGGCCTGCAGAAACGTAGATTTTTTTTTTTGAACTACACATACACGGAAGCGCTTTTTGATGTTAAGCACTTTCATGTATATGCGTTTGATGTTTTGTGATTCGGACATATGCTATTCGAGCATGTGTTCTAGACCCATATATATATATATATATATATATATATATATATATATATATTTTTTTTTTTTTTTTTTTTTGCATTGTTGGTCCTTTGACTGATAATCATAGAAGCATACAGCATGCACATTTTATCACAGAATATCTTCACTGTTAAGGCACACAGATTTAACTTGGGCCTCAATACCCTTTCATGCATGACAACCCATGATGATGCTATCTCATGTTAATGTTTGCAGTTACAATCAAATTAAATGTATTGCCAAGCATAAACCTTAGTCTGTTACAATAAAGTTAATCAGAAACATAACTTAATGTGGACACTAATTGGTGCAAAGATATATGGTTATGCAAACTCAGTAGGCCTTACACATTTGAGAGACATATTCCAAGTGATAAGGCTAAATTATAACACTAAGTATGAGTAAGACAGAGAATCAGACTGCTATGTGAAGACAGTACAATTTGACATTTGAAATACATAATTCTGTGAAAAACAAGGTTATGTCACTTGGATAGTAGTCTTTTGCTCGATATTGGGGTTGATTATGTTAAGTAAAGTGGAACAGGAAGGGGACAAAACCTCAGTATGGGGATTGTATTGGAACTGGCCTTCTTCAAGACCAGCAAACTCTAGCGTTTTATGTGAATGACCATATTTGTATTATATAAGTTTCATAAAAAGCATTTTGCATTACTGTCCTCCACACTGGTATTATTCTTAAATAAGCCACAGGAATAAAAATACTGCTATTAGAACTATGTCACAGCATAACATGAATAAAGTACTCTGTGACTGGGTATTATTTAACAGTATCAATACTGTGGAGGTTAAAAGCTTAGGATAAGTGCCATGCATTTAGCCATCACACAAGTAATCGTGTCTCACCATTATGAATATCATTAGGCAGGTAATTTCTGTTTTGCCATACACAGTTTCCTGAAACAAATATTCTGTAATCTGAGCAAGCTACTGTGCAGTGGGTTCATCTCACTGTAATGTATAAAATCCTTTTTCTTGAAAAGCAGTTGAACCCTACCTTGTAAAAGCTAGCATTAACCTTTGTTCATCTCTTAATTAAACTGAGTATTTAAAAAGACCTAGTAAGAATTAAACTCAAAAAGGGTCTACATTTGTTTGAAATGGTTGACTAGTGTTTATACACCACAATGAACAAAATGATAATTCTGTGTTTTAAAGAACTGCTTGCTGGAAAGACAGTTTATTTCAGTGAGATGTTCTGGCTGTAAATATACAGATGACAGGTGAAGACGTAAAAAAAACATCTTTGGAAAGAGATCTATATCCTGTTCATTTAAGTCTGGTAGTGTAGCATACAGAATTAAGGTTATGAACTGCTGATACACTTCAATCCTGTTCTAAGGGTTTGATTTTGTCAGTCTCTATTTGCCTACTGTATGACAGTGAGCAAGTCACTAAACTATTTATGTCTCTCCTGAAAAAGAGACTTCTTCCTACTGGGTTTATGTGTTGAACAAATTAATAAAATGTAATAATACAGCTGAATTTCTTATCAGCTGTTAAACTCTAAATGGCAAAATAATTTCCTCAAGATGCAGCTTTGTCAATCTATGTAGTAACAGACTTGTATCTTGGGATTGCAGGCCTTAGAATCATGCACTCCAAAAAAAGCAAAGACACATTAATATTAGACCAGTATTCTTTTTTTATGCAAAGGCTTTTCTTGGAAATAATCTTTGGATATAATCAGTTCTTCAGAATTCAGTTCTTGGGAAAAGCAGTGCCCATCCTTGACCATCAAAAGCAACCTAATAAAATGTTAAGGTGCAGTTTGATCTCAAATGCAGAAAAAAGTGTTTTCCATAATGTTTAGCCAAATGTAAGTTAATGTTACTGAAAAAAGCTAGCACATACAATGATGCAGGCATGCAGAATCTTTGCATTATGTATATTTTTTTGAAGCATCATGAGATGTTTAAAATGCTACTTTGAAGGTTTATAACAGCACTACAGATCATGTATAATGGAAGAGAAGAAACTGTGCACCTGCATGATCTAAGCTAGTCTGGAAGTCCAGCAAATACATTTTTCTAAAAGTAGTTACATTATGATTATAATGTTAAGCAGTATACAAGCAGCATACAAAATTAGTTAACAGCCAATAATGAATGCTATCAAGAAGTCAGTGGAAGTGTTAAACATTATTAAAGGAGAAGAGAACCAGCTGAGCCTTCGGTCATAAAGGGATGAAGCTCCAACTACTCCTGGAATAGTTTTGTCACTAGGCACAGGTAAAAGAAAGGCTCAGCAGGGATAGTGAAAGTGAATGGCTGAACGCAATTCACACATCCTAGGAAGAAGGGGGCAGCTAAGCTTGCTGCACTGCTAACCCCAGTCAATAAGGTGAGGTACATTTTTATGCAGCTAAGAACTGGGTCATAATGACTATGTGCTGCACGTAAGCTAGTAGTTTGCAGTTGTGGAGGCACATCTGTGGTATGCTACCTCTGGCCTCATAGGAGAGACAGGGTGGTTGGGGCTGGAGGAGTAGGTGCAAAGCTCCACTGAATGACAAACTGCCTCTCTCCTTACCTCCTGGTTTTTGTCTCTGGAAAATGAACGGGCTATATGGCTCCCACTCTACTAGAGGACTGAATGGGCTATAAAACTGTTAGCTTGACCTGTGAATGAATGAATGACCCCATGCTTTCACATGAATAAGTGGACCAATGGGACAAAGACAGAGGAGCCATTGGAAATTTCTGGCTTAAATAATATGCTCTTTAATGGCTATATGCCCTCTGTAAATGTTATAGATATGTGAGCAATGACATAAACTGATGGGATACTAGGAGTCAGCTTGCACAAGTATTGGACTTGGTCTTTTCTCAATGGACGCAATATTAGGTCAGAAAGTAATAGTTTATGACACCCTCAAAGCTTTCTAAAGAGATGCATATGGATGAAGAATGCCAACAGGCACAGCCATACAAACATGAATATGTACTCATGCATACATATATTGTGCTTATCAGTTTCTGCTTCATAAAAGCAGTAGGTAAAAAAGGCAACATATTTAGCTGCAGGTCATTTTTTTTATCAAATATCTTTTTATTGAAAACTTTTCTGGTATAAAAACAAACAAAAAGAATAACAAGACAATTACATGTGGTACAGTTGATGTTACATTGTACATTCATAAACATGTAATGATAGTTATTGCCCATTATGCTAATAACATTCATATTTTGTAGAAAACCATAGTATTATCACACTGATATAATTAAATTATAAGTTTGTCTAAAAGTTTTTCCATATGGCATATTTATTTATACCAACTTTATTACTGTGAGCTATAATATATGCATAACATCAACCTATAATATGATAACATTCTACTTTACTAAAAACTTATATACATATGTCACCTTACTTATTTTGGTTGTTAATCTCAACAGAGTGGCATGCTTACATTTCTTATGTACATAGTATTTACATACTATTCATGACAAGATATCAATTCATGTATTGCAGCACCTTTAGTAGCAGATTTGATTCCAGCAGTAATGTTTACTATCCTTAAAATACATAGACTATACCAGACTGTTAAGAGTGTATTTCAATTCATGTTTTACAGTACTCTTGATAATATATTTGATTTCTCTGACTTTTTGTATATAGTTTTTTGGCTAATATGTGTTTTTTTGCTACACTTTTGTATTCTAACCAGGTTAATTTTGATCTATCAATCCAGTTTTTTTGCTATATAAGCTTTCATCAGAGTGCAAAGTGTTATTATGGTATGTTTAGATAACTTGTTAATATTACCCTTAAATAAATGGAGTATAGTTGTTTGCCATGAGAGCGTACATTTTGATTATCCTGACTTCTCTAATAGAATTCTAAGTGAATACCATAGCTTATATACTGTTTTACAGCTCCAGAATATATGAAGGATGTCTGCTTCTTTATTTGGGAAAAAGGGACAAATTTGTTAAGCTGTACAGGCGTGAAGTATGCATTGTTAAAAATCATGAGTTGTGTATATATTAACTTTTTATATGGTGTCAGTTTTATAGTGTTTTTGATAGCTACTTCCTTTTGGTTATCTGTTATGGTGTTGTCCTTCCTATCCAAAAATTTTGAAAAGATGATAGTGTTTTGGTATTTAATAGTTGCTCTCCATTTATAAGTGTTTGATATCATTTTCTTTTTACTTAATAGCATTTTTATAATTTGTTGTGCTAACTTGACTTCTTGCTCGACTACTTTGATATCTTTGGTTAGAATATTTACTAGATACATGATTTGTTTAATTATTAGGTTATATTTTTTTACTGACTTTGACTAAGTTTGTGATATCTTTCAATGAAAGATTTCATATTTGATAAAAATCCCAAACTGTATAATATTTTATTAATGGAAAGTTATCCAGATTTATCATATTGTTTGCTAGTTTTATATCTGGATTATTGTGAATTGGTTGCAGGAGAGTAATTGTATCTTTTAAGTTTACTGAAATCAGTAGTTTTTTAAAAATTTCAGAGTTGTTAATTGATATTGGATGAATTTTTATTGTTTTAAGAGTTTCCTGTTTTATAAAGGTAATCGATTTTGGATTGATTTTATATTGTGTTATGTCTCCATATAGTAATATGATCCATAATGGATACCATGTATTCCCTACTGGGTCATAATTCGCTATCTGTATGATATGGCTTTATGGCTTGCATTGATAATTTCATAGTATAACTGAAAGTCAGGAAGGCCTAGGCCACCTTTTTCTTTTGTGGGTATTAGTTTATCATGGCTAATTCTCGTACACTTTGGGTACCATATGAATTTTGCCAGTCTAACTTTCATTTTATTGAAGAAAGTACCTGGTATTTTTATAAAAATGGCATTGAGATAATATAAAATTTTAGGCAGAATGTTCATTTTTATAACTGAGGCTTTTGATAAGGTAGATAGTTTAAGCTTTTCCCATTTATTCATACTGTCAACTATATTGTACCATGCACAAAGTCAAAGTTTACCACAAAATCCAAGTAATGAAAAATTTCCACAGTTAAAGACCACCGACCAAAAAAAATATAGACAATACTGTCTTTAATGGACGTAACAAGGATGCAAAGCAAACAGCAATCAAAATTGAATCAAAAATTTTTCAAAATTGAGGCGAAAGCGCTTGATTCAATTTTTATTGCTGTTTGCTTTGCATCCTTGTTATGTCCATTAAAGACAGTATTTTCTATATTTTTTTTGGTCGGTGGTCTTTAACTGTGGAAATTTTTCATTACTTATATTGTACCATGTTTTACCAGTATTGTTAGTGAACAATTCTGATTGTACATGACTAAAGTTTATACCCAAATATTTCAGAGTGTATTGCACTTTGACCTTAGTCTCCGGAAAGTAAAACTCTTTATGTCCTATTGGATTAATTGGATATATGATTGATTTCCTGGGATTAATCTCATAGTTGGGTACCATGGAAAAATTATCTATAGATGATAGTATTTTATTTAAATCAGTACTGTACTAGAAAGATTTCTGTATTGCTTTGGAATGAACTAATTGCTATTTTTGAAGCATGAAGGAATGCAATTGTTTTATGACTTCCAGCATCTGCCAAAGATCAGAGGAAAAGCCTGTGTCTGTGTATTTTTACAGGTAGATGCTAAATGCTGCCAACTACTAGCAATGGAGGTTTTGGCCTGGGAACTAGAAGTCAGATGGCCAGAAATTATGTCATTCTGCAAGCTCTACTAGCAGTAATAATTTAGATATTAATTTGAGAAGTTTCTTAGTGAGACAGAGCATTCTGTATTTGGTCTTGGACCTGATAAGAACCATTCACCACAGCATCTGCCTTGCTCTAATGAAGTAAGTTTCTAGGGAATGGTATAACTCTCTTAGATACAGTCAGGAATAGAGTAAAGCTTAGTTTAGATGTGTTTCTTTATTTGTGTGAGCTTGTACTGCAATGTTATTTTAAATATTTCCTGTGGTTTTGAACTCATATGTCACCGTGAATATATGTTTAATATTGTCTTGTTCTTTTATTATTTATTACTAAATGTATTTAAATGTTTCACTGTGGCTGATCTATGCAGAGATACTTTAGTTTTGAGAGTACTTGCATATTTATTTGGCGACACTGTGTGGGCCACTCCTAACAGCCTTGCTCTTGGTCAAACTACCATTTGTATTAGTACTAATATTATACAGTAAGATTGGACACCCTTTGTTTAGGGCAGGGCTATAAAGTAGCTGATAAGGAGTGACTGGTGGCAGTAATAACTAGCTTATAGTCTGAGCAGAAGGGGGCATAGCTAGTAAACCTGTGCAACCTTTCCCAGATGTGTGTGTGTGTGTGTGTGTGTGTGTGTGTGTGTGTGTGTGTGTGTGTGTGTGTGTGTGTGTGTGTGTGTGTGTGTATGTCAGCTACTTGGGCAGGGACACGAACCACTGGTTAGACAGAGAGGGTGCTGGAGATCTTGGCTTTGTCACTCAGCTGAGATCTCAACTCTATAGCTGTGCCAGTGGGGAATCTTACTGAGGATGTAGAGGAAGAGTGAAAAACCAGCCCCAGACTGACTATGGTCTCTGTGTGTTCTTAAGGAAAATTACACTTGATGCAGAGAGCTGCACCTGGAAATACTGTGTGTGCACTTGTCATCTTCTCAGTGAACATCCACCACTGTTGCCAGTGGTGAGGATTGAGCTTCTTGATTACAGGTCCAGTGGAGGGTCATCACATTTGGTGGGCAGTGGTGAGATATCCACATCATATTTGGCTGCAGTGGTGGGATCACCACATCATATACTGGGATTCAGTGGTGTAGATATTGAACTCATGTAGCCTGTAAACAGAGGTCACTAAACAAGGTTTCTGTACTCTCAAGCAGCCACATGGTAGACATTCAGAGTTTCATATCACAATAGTTTTATTTACTTTTTAATAGCTTAGTTAGTCAGGGAGAGCAGGCAAGGATGTCAGCTGAGTATTATGGCAAGGTGACAAGGAGCCAGTTTGCTGAGATGGGCCAAGCCGAAGGACTGGTGCATGCCAACCTGACTAAAGCAGAAATTATTGCAGCCTTAGTCACAGCTGTATCACACACCAGCAACCAGGAGGACAACCAGACTAGCCTTGGGGATGTACAACTGTCAGAAAATGGACAGTTCAACTTTGCCTCAGAGGACATAAAAATCCATCAGGATTAAACAGACTTGAACTAAAGGTCAAACATTTGGAACTAGAATCATCAGAGAGACTGTGGCATTTGGAGGCTGAAGAAAAGCAGAAACAAATGGCATTAGAATCAGCAAAGACACTGAGACATCTGAAAGCTTAAGAAAATGATAAACTGAACAATTTGGAGGCTGAAGAAAATGAGAGGCAGAGCCAACATGAAAAAGAGATGCTGGCTCTTTGCCAGGATCATGGAGGTAATGGGGAAGGGAATAACCGAACCTCAGAAGCAATAATGATCAGTAAATTTCTTCCACAATTTACAGAGGGTGATAATTTTGATAGTTTTAGTCATATGTTTGAAAGAGTATGTAAACAGTATAATGTTGACAAAGGGCTTGAGGTATAGTTCCTGACCCCCTTACTCCATGGTAAAGCTGTAACTGCTGTTTCTAAACTGTATGATACTGATTGGTTAAATTATAATACAGTTAAAATGTTTATTAGAGTGCTTTAAGTTAACACCTGAAGCTTACAGAAGAAAGTTTTGTGAGCACAGACGCAAGGCAGATGAAAGTGTGTGTGAATATATTGCTGAACTAAGCAATTATTTTCATAGGTGGGTGAGTGGGTGTCAGGTCACCACTTTTGAAGGGCTTGCAGACCATTTGGTGAGGGTAACAAGCCCTTAACACTTTCTCTGAGGACATGTGAATCTGGTTGGCAGACAGGGAATGCAATACTGCATAAGAGTTGGGGAAGTAGGGAGACATTATACCTAGCAAGCAGGGCATCACTGCACAGGAAAGGGATACCCAGTGCTGCACATGGGTACAAGGGAACCCATGTTGAGCAGCTTAAACCACCCCAACAGAGTCCGCCAGTAACAGGGGAAGCCACTAGTTCAGATACATGGCCAGGATCAAGGGTTACATGTTTTAAATGTAACCAGTGGGTCGATGTAGCATATAGATGTCCACAAAGGCAAGGTGGGGAACAAAAGTTAGGGGAGCCAGGAAATGGGAATGACATAATACCAGCAGTAAGTTGTCTGGAGACAACAAGGGTACCAAACTACCACAAGAGGTTATATCCTATCTTAGAAGATAGAAAACAGCCCACTGCTAAGAGAGCCACAGCCTCTGACCTAACCATTGTGAAGCCTGCAATGGTTAAAGAGAAGCACTACTTGCGTGGGCAGTCTACTCCAGTCAGAGCTTTAGGAGGGACCCCATTCCAAATACCCTTGGCTAGGTTTCACCTTGACTGGAGGAGTGAAAAAGGAAGCAAGCAAGGAGGTGTGTTTGAGGACATCCTTGCAGATGTCCTGATAGGGAATGATTTTGATAATGCAGTACCTTGTGTGCATGCAGTTACACACAGTCAGGCTTGAAGACAAGCATGTGGGTCTGGTAGACTGGGGAGGACCCAGACAGAGAGTATACTTGAAGCTAGAACTGGTGAGGTGGTTACTTCAGAGAGGGAGCTACCCTGTAACAGTGAGACTGAAGGTGACCCACATTTGCTGGTGGGTACTGATGTTCCCTTGGACAGAGTGAGTAGTAGTACCCAGGGTGATAGTGAGGCACTGCTGTCAGAGGATAACAAACTCCCTGTGGAAGGGGCGCTGAGAAGGGTTACAAAGAGGAAGTTGAGACAGGCTCAGCTCTCAGACCCTACATTACAAGGCTTGAGGGATGTAGCCAGTGATGTGCCTGATTCTCAAGGAAAGGGGGAATCTGTATACTGGGAGAAAGGGTTACTGTATAGTGAGTGGATCCCTGAGGGAGGGCTAGAAGCTGAAGTAATACAACAGTTGGTAGCGCCCAGAGCCTGTCATCTGGCACTTCTAGCCATAGCCCATGACATTCCCTTTGTAGATCATATGGGCATAAAGCTTTCCAAGAGATGTATTATGCAGAACTTTTGTTGGCCTGGGATGTCTAGGGATGCAACAGGTTACTGCAGGACCTGTGAGCAGTGCCACAAAATTAGGCAAGGCAGGAGGCAAGGTGAAGGCTCCTTTGATGCCTTTGCCTGTGATTGAGGAGCCATTTCAGAGGTTAGCTATGGATATTGTGGGGCCTTTGAGTACCCCAAGTTCCACAGGTTAAGAAGTACATCCTAGTGGAGATTATGCTACCAGATACCCTGAGGCAGTGGCTCTGTCCTCCATTGAAGCAGAAAAGGTGGCAAATCCTTTTTCAGAAACTTTCAGCAGATTAGGTTTCCCAAAATAAATACTGACTGACAGAGGTGCCAATTTCATGTCAGACCTGATGGCTTGTCTGTGGAACCCTTGTGGAGTGAAGCACCTAAAAAACACCCCCTACCATCCCCAGACTAATGGTCTTGTGGAGAGACATTTGGAGACCAGTTTAAGAGGGAATGGGACAATTATTTACCCTATCTGTTGTTTGATTATAGAGAGGTGCCCCAGAAATCCACAGGGTTTTCTCCCTTTGAGTTGCTGTATGGGCATAGGGTGAGGGGATCTCTAGATTTGATTTGCGATAAGTGGGAGGGTGAGTGTGAATCCCACAAGGAGTCTGTTGTGGCATATGTCCTAAACCTCGGGACAAGGCTTAGGGAACTCATAGGCTTGGCTCAGGAGAACCTGGCCAAAGCCCAACAACAGTAAAAGGTCTGGTATGACAGGAATGCTTGATCTAGAGAGTATGCTGTGGGCCAGCAGGTTATGGTTCTCATTCCTGTCAGACACAACAAGCTGCAGGCAGCTTAGGAGGGACCATTCAAAGTGGAAAGGAAGTTCAGTGCTCTTAACTACATGGTAGAACTGCTAGGCATGAGGCAGGGGCACAGACTGTACCATGTTAACACCATGAAACCTTACCATGATAGGGAGGCCCTGGTGCTAGGTATTTGCAGTAGGAGGCAGGAGGAGTCTGAGCGGGATCTATGGCTACAGAGAGCCAGCCAGCAAAATGCCAAGTTACTAAGCTGGAGCCTAGGGTTGCAGGCATATGATATGACTGTGCTATACTACAGTGGGGTTAGCAATGCCAATGCAGATGGGCTCTCAAGACAGGGAATGGGTAAGGTATACACAGATAGGCTCATCTTTCTCAAGCTAGGTTTCTCAAGGGTCACTTGAAAGACTAGCTTCAGTCTTCAAAGTGGGGAAAATTGTGACAAAAGGAGATACTGCCAGCACAACTAGTTGGAATTTTGTAAATAATTCTATGTCTTTGGCGAATATTGAAATTATTTATACAAGATATTTGTGCTACAAATATATTAGAACAGTATGTCATGTGTATATCAAACTGCTAGTACAAACATGTGTTGAAAAGGTATTTGTAGGGTGATGTGTATGAAATGTAACCACAGTGTGCCCTACTGGAAGAGAACAGAAATGTACCTGCACTATTGTAACTGATTACATGTATATGCTTAACAAAGGAAATTAAAGGGTTAACCTCAGTCCAGCAAACTTTAGGAAAAAAAATATCTGAAATTAAATTACTTTATAAGACGCAGTAAAGAGGCTATCTCTCAAGTTTTTGATGCAGCAAGAGACACACGATCTGTACTATAAAGCTTTCTGTATTGTACTTGGAGTGAACTAATTGCTACATTTGAAGCATGAAGGAATGCAATTGTTTTATGACTTCCAGCATCTGCCAAAGATCTGAGGAAAAGCCCTTGTCTGTATATTTTTAGTGGTAGATGCTAAATGCTACCAGCTTCTAGCAATGGGGGTTTTGGCCTGGGAACTAGAAGTCAGATGACCAGAAATTATATCATTCTGCAAGCTGTCCTAGCAGTAATATTTTAGATATTGATTTGAGAAGTCTCTTAGTGAGACATAGCATTTTGTATTCAGTCTTGGACCTGACAAGAACCATTCACCACAACATCTGCCTTGCTCTAATGAAGTAAGTTTCTAGGGAACAGTATAATTCTTAGATACAGTCAGGGATATAGTAAAGCTTTGTTTAGCTGTTTTTCTTTATTTATGTGAGCCTGTACTGCAGTGTTAGTTTAAATACTTTCTGTGGTTTTGAACTCTGATGTCACTGTGAATATATATTTAATATTGTCTTGTTCTTTTTTTAATTATTCTTAAATATATTTAAACCTTTCATTGTGGCTGATCTGTATAGAGATACTTAAGTTTTGAGAGTACTTGCATATTTATTTGGCGACACTGTGTGGGCGACTCCTAATAGCCTTGCTCTTGGTAAAACTACCATTTGTATAAGTAATAATATTACACAGTAAGATTGGACACCCTTTGTTAAGGGCTCTAAAGTAGTTGATAAGGAGTGACTTGTGGCATTAATAACTACCTTATAGTCTGGGCAAAATAGGTATAGCTAGTAAACCTGTGCCAGCCTTTCCAGGTCTGTGTGAGTAAATCAAACCTCAATAGGTTTGTGCCAGTGGGGAGGCTTATTAGGGATCTGGAGGAAAAGGGAGAAACCAGCCCCAGACTGACTGTAGTCTCTGTGTGCTCTTAAAGGAAATTGCACTTAATGCAGAGAGCTGCATCTGAAAATACTGTGTGTGTACTTGTCATCCTCTCAGTGAACATCCCCCACTGTTGCCAGTGGTGAGAATTGAGGATCCTTGATTACTGGCCCAGTGGTGGTCATCAGAAATACCATGAAGAATGTCCACAATTATTTTGCTAGACCAGAAGATGGTGCTGGAATTCCATAAAGATGATGGGATATGGACAAAAGTTAAACATATTAAAATGCCAAGTGAAATCCAAAGTAAGAGCAGGCAAAAAAAAGAAAAACAGACACAATTCAGGATAGCTCTGCCTAGTCTTCTGTTTGGCTACCTTAAATGAGATCATATTAAACATGACACAATCAGGTGCCCCCCATTTCTGAATACAAATAAGTTCATAGGTATGTACTAAGCTAATGACCACTAGGGCCCTTTAAGCCTAGCCATGTATCCCAAATCCCTGACAAGTTCTAATACAATTGATAATTGTTTGAAGGGGCTTTGGAGATGAAACATTTACAAGAAGGGCCTGGAAGATGAAATCTTTACAGCCTGCATATATCGATTAGGGACAAAGGTGTCAAACAAGAGATGCATTTCATGTTCCCCATCCAAATGTCCAAGTTACAGTTTATTTGGGTTAGGGAGGAGCTCTGTTTCACATGGATGAAGAGCTTGTTCCAGAGATATGGCAGTCCGTGGAATACATATCTGTCTCACCAGCAAATTCTATTTATATCACAGGCAATGTTTAAGTCTTTAGAATGAGTAATTCTGGTACTGTTGTTTTGCAGACATCCAAAAGGTCTATCAGGGTGGAGTCTGACAATGCTTTGTATGCCAGGCATAGATGTCCTCTCAACAACCTGTAGGAGACAGAATACAGAGATAGAGCTTTGAGGCAGCCATCACAGGACATGTTACGTATGTTCTGCATTCTTGTAGTGAGGAATCTCTGTGGAAGTGCCAATTGTTGGATGTGCCTACTTAGGTACATAACAAAGGGGGCATTGTACTCAATGATACATCTGGTGAATGCTGACTATAGCGGAACAATGATCTTCTTGGACCTAGATATCATACCTTTGTTTATATGTTATACAACATACAATGATTTCCTTACTACTGCAGACATATGATGGCCCAAGGCTAGATTACTGTCTATGTGTGTGCCCACGTCCCTGACTACAGGGTCATCTCTTAGGGGTTGATGTCAATATGATATTTACCAGTGGTGGATGACTTCCTGAAGGATACTGTTATGCATTTCTTGGCTTTTAGTTTTAGTTTTAGTTCATGGCTCCAACACAAGTTATTTATCCATGTCAGTCCTTCACCAGTGGGGTATTCTATGACTGCTTGTAATTTATATTCACCTGCAAGTCTAGTCATCATGAAGCCCTTGACATTAGCCTTGACTTCAGAGAAGTAAATGACAAAAAAGACACAGTCCCTGGACCAATCCTTGAGGTACTCTGCTTGTGATAGGCCTCTTTGTAGAGGTGGATTCCTCAATTTTAACTTTCTGGGTCCTGTCTGTGAGCCAGCTAGCGATCCACTGGGTGACATAATGATTTATACCTAACCACTTGAATTTATCAACAATGCCTGCATGGGGTATTGTGTCAAATGCCTTGTCCAAGTCAAGGTAGGCAGTGTGAATCATTTTGCCCTCATCCATTGCTTTGGTGACCTTCTCAAAGAAGTCCACCAGCTTAAGTAGA
This sequence comes from Protopterus annectens, assembly GCF_019279795.1. Taxonomy (NCBI): domain Eukaryota; kingdom Metazoa; phylum Chordata; order Ceratodontiformes; family Protopteridae; genus Protopterus; species Protopterus annectens. The sequence goes on from NC_056746.1 coordinate 1,493,015,460, forward strand.
TATGACTTACCCTTGATGAAACCAAACTGGGTTGAGTCTAGTGTCTGAAGGTTTCCTATACCATGACTTATTATTTCCATGATAATTCCTTCCATGGCTTTGCATATGAGACTAGTGAGTCTTATGGGTCTGTAGTTTCCAGGGTCTGTTAATGGCCCACCTTTGTACAAAGGGATGACTGTTGCTGTTCTTAGTCAAAATGCATGATGCCTATTTGGAGGTTATGGTTAAATAGCAATTCCAGAGGGTCTGATAGGTCATATTTCATGCTATTTAGAAAGCATCACAGGATATTGTCTGGGCCCATTGATGCAGTGTTCAAAGCCTTAGAGAGAGAGCATTGAGGACCTGTTCCCTAGTGAAAGTAGGGGGAGTTATATTTGATGGCATTTCATGAGGGGAAAAGAGGGGCAAATTTAAAGCTGAATTTGTCTGTCAATAGGTTTGTTGTATCATCAGTTTTTTTTTTAATTTCTCCAAATCTTTTGGGCTTCTAATATCATGATGGGAATGGACCCCATTCCTAAGTTAAAGTATGATTAAAGTTCATGAAATTAGTATTGCTTCAATCTTTGATGTCAGCCAACAGTGCTCTTTACAGCACCTGCAATGTGCCCAGTAATGACTCCTTCTGTAATTCATATAGAGTTATGTGTATTAGTAACATACCTAAATTCGATTGTAGATTCTTTTTTATACGATCCGTTGCTCCTACTCCTATTTGAACTGTCTGGGCATCTTTCTTCCACATTGCTCTCATTTCTGCCTGCAAATCCTGATATTTTATGACTTTGTGTCCCTCTGTATGCAAGACACTGTAGTAACTGGGTGTAGCAATTTCAATGATAAATGCTACTTTTGTCTTCTTTTCATGGACCACTATATCTGTTTTTCTTGCATCTGTCTTTTGAACTGTTGGTAATGGATGATCCCATGTGATGAAGGCTTCATCATTTTCTTTGATGCTTTGTGTCTCATGTTTCCAGTGTTTTTCAGCTACTTCAATATTATAATGTTTGCACAATCCCCAGTGCAACAGTCTTGCCACATTATTATACCTTTCAGTATATAGCCCTGCCATTAGTATGTCACAACTAGCAACAAGGTGTGCAACTGTTTCCAATTCTGTTTTGCAAAACCTACATTTGTCTGTTTCTCCCACATGTTCAATGGACTTTGCAAACCAACGTGTATGTAGTCCACTGTCTTGGGCCGCCAATATTACCCTTTCATCTTTTGCTTTGAATTCACCTCTCCTTAACCATTCCTGCATTCAATCCTGATCAACATGAGGTTGTTCCAGGAGGTTTTTATACTTGCAACTATATTTATACATTGTCCACATTTCTTGCCTTATCATCAGGTCCTTCACCTTATATTCTTTCTTTTGTTTGTTTTTTTTTTTTTTTTGGCACATTCAGTTGCTGCCTGATTTTTATCTACTTCTGGTTTAATTTCCATTGCTGCTTGATGCCGATATACTTCTGCTAGACTAATCAGGGAAGTCATCTTAGACTTTTTTTACTCATATTTCAAAACTTTCATTATGTCTGGGTCTTGTGAAATCAGCAGATATGTATGCAGTCCCACGACTGCAAATCTATTCATGTAATCAATTTCAAGGAATCCCATACCACCTTCAGAAAGGGGAATATATAATCTTGGTATGTACTGATTTTTATAAATCATTTGGTGAGCATGAATCATCCTTCTTATTTTCCTATCTAATCTATCCAACACATTTTGGGGCCAGTCAATCACTCCAAAACTAAGTTAGTACAGGAAGAGCAAATTGGTTTATAGCTTGAACTTTGTTCCTAGATGTCAACGCTATTTTCAGGATGAATTTAAGTCTTCTAAAATATTCCTTACTGAGTTTTATTCTCATTTGCTCATGTCTTCATCAATTCTCAAATATTTATACTCTCCCTTTTGCTCATGTTCTTTTATTTCACATTCCTCTCCTAAAGTGATGTTTTCTTGGTGCTGCAGCTTTCTTGTTTTAAAGGTTGCTTTTGCACATTTATCAAGACCAAATGACATTCTTATATCATCTAAAAAAATTTGACTACTTGCAGCTGTGCTTTCAGTTCCTCATCTGATGAGCTATACAGTTTTTAAATCATTGACAAAGAGAAGATGAGAAGTCTTTACACTTTGTTGCTTTCTGGGGGCCAAATTACAGCCATGACCTAATTTGTTAAACAGACAGCTTTAATGGGTTAAGGGCAAGACAAGAGAGCCTTTGGACAGAGTCTTTGGATTTTTAGCCCTGGAATAATAATTTGTCTTTTATCATGGCTTAACTTCAGACTGGTTTGCCACTGTTTCATGGTTGCTGTATCAGTGTAGGGTGTATTTTATACATTTGTAAGCACACTTTTATCTATGAAAGTGGGATGCTGTCAAATGCCTTTTTCTTGTCTAACCATGCCATACTTAGATTCTTCCCCTTTTTACAGTAATCCACTATGATTTTATTTAACAACAGATTACCCCTTTTCCATATGACTTTCTTTTATTACCCTTTTTTCTATTTCCATAATTGAGTTTTATTCTAAATGACTATAAATTCTGTCGGCATCAGCTCCAATGTATAGTTTATACATTGTCGGAAGACAAGTTATTGATCTATAGTTTTTAGGGTAGCTTGTAGATTCACTCTAATGTAGGAACATTGTTTTTCCTGTTGCTAGCCAGGCTGGTGTCTGTTTTGGCAGTGTATATAAATAGTTCTTACTCATGGCTAAATTTTCATGCAAAGATGTTAATACTTTTAGCCAGAAGTTAGGTACTGCATATGGGCCTGGGATTTTCCAGTTAGAGACTTTCTTAGCTTTGTTTCAATCTCTCTGGCCATTACTTCATCCCATTTCATATCCTGTACATTTGAACTTATTTTTTCTTTTATGTCTTCTATCCATTTAGCATCTTTGTTATGTTCCACAGGATCTTCATAAATATTTCTCCAAAATGTATCTGTTTCTTCTTTTTTTGGTTGTCTTTCAATTCCTATTACCTTGTTTCCCAGTTCTCTATAAAACTTTTTTGGGTCATCAATAAATTTGCTTATTTTGTACTTTTCCTTTATATTTATTTGTGTATCTTTTTTCTGCTGTGCTGATATTTTTAGTTAATTATTTGCGATAGTTCATGATAAATCTTGATCCGTTATAATACCGAAAATTGCTTTTATCACTTCTATCTTTCTGAGTATTTTTGTTGATCTGTTCCCTTTTCTATACTCTTCTAACAGTGACACTTCCTATCTTAATTGCTTTATAGTTTTCTCTGTTCAATACTTCCATGATGGCATTCAATTTCTCCCCATTCTATCCCTTACTACCCTGTGTTCTTGTGGTAGGACTTTATCTGTTATTTGACTGCACAGTAATGTATCCTATTTACTTCTGTTATGTCGCATGAATCTCTATGAACAGTTCTAATTACTGTTTTCATTTGTTTCATCAAACTTCTAACTTTTTGGGTTTTATTGACCGTTTGAAGTCTATTTCTTTCATTGATCTTAATATGACTATCCATCTCTATTAAATCAAGCAACTCATCTCTTTGATCATTTTCTTCTAAATTGAGGGCACATTCTTTGTTTTCCATTTCCTGCTGGCATTCTATAAAAGTTCCAGAGTTTCTTCCTGTGTCAGATTCTCTTCAGTTTCACCCTGTGTCATCCGTTGCAAGGCAAATGCTGAGGGCCTTTGTCTGACCAAATTTGCTCATGACTGCATTCTGGGTGCACTCACTGAATCCCTCAAAGATGCAGCTATCCTCAAGGAAGTCTGACACATATGAATAATTGGTACTAGAGCCAAGGCCTAAAACTCAGTGCAAAAGAAATGCATAATTATACCCTTTTGGAAGTTGACTACCCATGCAAATTACAACATTAATAACATTCCCATAAGAGTTGACACAGTGGTAAGAGACTTGGGAATTCAGGTTGACAGTAACGTGAACTTGATCGCAATATGCCCATGCTAGTGAGAAAATCTTTCTTCATGGTTCAAGTTATACGTAAGGGCATGGCATCCAGATCAAAGGAGATCACAGTCCCACTATACTTAGCCCTCATTATACCAATAATTGAGTACAACGCATCTGTCATCATGTACTTGACCAGGCATTTGCAACAACTGGAGCGGCCACTGAAGTTACTCACTAAAACAATGCAGGGTGTAAATAATATATCCTTTGCAGATCACCTCAAAGCCCTGTCCCTGTATTCAGTCTCCTACAGACTACTGAGGTGATATATGGCTAACCTACAAGGCATTCTTCCGATTCAGCCCTGATGGATCTGCTACACATTTTCAAACAAGCAGCACTAGAATTTCCCAGTCTAAGAAACTAAACCTCATTTGTGACATAAACAAAACATGTTGGAGGGATAGGTATGTGTCTCAGAGATTACCCCTTCTCTGGAACAGATTCCTCATTCATGTAAAACAGAGCTCTTCCCTAAGCCTATTCAAATGCAGTTTGGGCCAATGGAGGGAAATTACAAATTTACCCCTAGATTGTCACCTGTGACCTTATGGACAGAGGCAGTTTGTAGATGCCCTAAGTCACAGGGATATACCAAATCCCTTCTAGTCTGTGGGCATTGATAATTACGAAAACTGGGACATGAATAACTATGCTGAAAAATCCTCTAAGGCCATTAGCTTGGTAACCTCCTATGATCGTATGATCCTATAAAAAAGCATATTTAGCTTAGAGATCATGGGTAGGAGTAAACATCTATACACAAGACATTTTTTTGCTTATGGCTACTAGTATGACATTGTACACTAAGAAGATGTTGAGATGCTGCTGACATTATGACTTGTGCTTATGGAAGCTGCTTTCTAGCTTGTAAAGCAGTTCCCATGTGCAGGTTTATCTTTTATGTAGTATTGTAACCAAGCCACAGAAGCCTGAAGACAAAGCAATTATATCAAAACATTGATTTTGTTTTTAATTATTTTTATTTTTCATGTACTATTTAATAATCAGAAATGTCCCATTGACTTAAATCATTTTAAAAGAAGGCTCTAATTCAAAAGTTTCAGATATAAAACAAACATGTCTTTATGATAAAAACAAGGTAAAGCATTTTTGTCATGTAATGTGTTTGACCTTGAGAAGTCTGACAATGTACCTCTAGTGAACAAGATTTGACAAATAAAACAGTTACTTCATAAAATGAACTTCACTTTTCATCCATATTTAATACTATCTGAAACATGAATAATAAAATAGGGCTTCTTTATATGATAAGATTTTTCTGGATGCTGACATTCACATGGAGAACCCTTGGAATCCCCTGGTGTCACATTGCAATGCAGAGTAATTTCATATACAGCATCTTTCACTGCCCAACAATTGCAAAGTAATGCACAATACATAAAGGTAATGAAGACTGAAAAAAGCAAATGTGGATAATAATTAAAACAAATAAATCTACCTTAGTTAAAACAAACTGCTATATTATAGTTTCTTTAAAAAAATAACATATTGGTAGACAGTGTAATAAAAATGTGATGCCCTGACTTCATGTGACACACTTCAATAACCTCCACGTACCATTCAGCCTAATCCCATCATAAAACTGCATATAACTCCCTTTCTTCTATTTAGGATACCTATACTTTGGATCAGCTGGATTATTATTAGGGCTCCGTTCATGATTAATTTGTATTTCAGTATATATTTCCCCCATTATCTTCCTTCTTTAGAATTCTTTCTCCTTCTATCTCATTGTGAGTGGACACAACTCTCTACCACACTTTTTTTCTCTATGTTGCTCCCCCACCCCCTTTTTCCAGGTTTGGTAGAAGTGTATCTGAGGATTAGTCTCTTGATTGTTTCCCTCACTGTTCTGAAAAGGCAGGCTATTAATAGGACTGCTTTGTTCACACTGCCTCCATAAACAGTTAAATAGGTCAAATCTTGATTCATAATTATGTGTTGGGGTGTGAACAAAAGCAACAGGATGAATTATCTTCCCAAACATAGTCTGTATTCATGGTTGAATAATGGAATGCTTTGTGTCTCCATAGATATGGACTACTTAACTGCTTTTCTTTCTACAGACATACTGTGCCTTTACAAGTGTGACTATGCCTCTTGAATCTAGTGGCCTCTGAAGCTACCTGTCATCAGTTAAGACATTCTACAATTAATTTTGCTGCAGTACAGTAGCAAAAGGCTGAATCTATTATTCTTGTAGGCAAGTCTTCATCTTTTGTAGACATAACATCATTAGCAGCAGACTTTTCCCTGGCTTTAGTTTTCATTGGTATAACAGTATTACCATTACTAGTACAAAATCTAGCTATGTGATGCCTTATCTCGTTTTTAAAATAGTATGTCTACAGTTGACACTTCTTATTTGTTACTAGAATTTGACACATGCTTTGCCAGAAGTCTAGCCTATCAGTTTTAAACATATTTTACTTGTATAACAATATCTTTATCAGTACAACAAAATTTTCAACATCTCAAATAAAACTCTCCTTGTTGCTATATACCACGGAACAGTTCATTTATTGTTGAAAAGACTTGAAGTGTTATAATTTTTTTATATGTAAACTAAATTGACCAATTAATAATTAAAGTGATAACCATGCTCATATATACATTCTTCCTTAATCCTTCTATATTATTATAACTTTTTAAAAAATAAAAATAGAAGATAAGTGTGAGTACTGTAACTGACGTATTGCGTTGGCTTTCTGGGCTGCTTTGCTGGTTCCTTTCGTTGTTTTGGTTTGCTGTGTTTTCAATACCGAAAATTTTCAACATGCTTATTTATGGTCACTGGGAAACATTGCCTTTCATATAGGAGTAGGCAAATCCCTTTTACATTTATCAATGACTAAGATTTCTATCTTGCTATTTTGCTAAGCCTCAAGATTTAACCACTGTTTCAATATATGTTTTAAATCACATAAATGAGGCTACCATTTTTAGAAGAAAATGTTCAACTAATGAACTTTTCAGCTTGTGTTTCAGATTTAACAACTGCCTGGGCTAACAATGTTCTCTACTTTTTCAATGTTCTGTTAATCAGTCACTTTGATTCCCATCCAAGTAGGTATCAAACTCCTCAATGTCTACCAGGTAAGCCTCAGGGTCTTCCCTCCGGTCAATTTTTTATTTTTTAATAATGGAACAGTTACTGGCATTGTTACTCCTGTGGCAATTGACACTATACCTTCAGTATACAAGCTATGATTTGCAAGAGCTCTTCAACTGAAGCCATGTTAACGTTAGATAAAATCTAGGTATACTTCATTCAACAACAGCACTGTCCACTTTGCAACAGCACAAGAACAAATTAATTTTGGGAAAAGTTAATTTTCTCAAACAGCTTGACATTGTGTAGGCACTGAAATGTGAAGCTTAGGACATTTGGAATAAAATTTGTGCCAGAAATGCTTGATGCTCCCACCATTGCAGTATATTAATGCATTAAATATCCAATAATTGTCAGATATATGCAATCTTATTTCATTATAAAATCAGAGGCAGTGATGTAGTTTATAATCAAGTGCACCTTTTGACCAAAAGGAATAAAACACACTGAATATCTCTTCTTAAAAGACCCAGAGGCCCCCAAAACAGGGCAACAGCTCCTACCAAAAGTTCCATAATTTCTTTCTGCTTTGACAAAAGGCAGCAACGTAAGTCCACAGCATAAAGATGTGCTTCTGTAAAGTCTACCCCAGGTTCTGTCACAGTTAGATGACAGATCGTCTGAGAAATAATCCACAGAAATTCTTTCTTATTGCACCATAACACCCAGGACTAATGTTTCAGATATCTAGTTCCCCCCATGCGAGGCCAGATTTTCTGGGATGGTAGAGTTACAGACTTTTTTATTCACCATTTAATTAAGTAACCGGTTTTACTAAATGAAACATGCATTAATCCTTTCTATCTAATACAATAGTGCAGATGTTCTCCATCTGCTATGCGGTCGATGGATTAGCAATTGAGGAAAATAAATCACTAAGTTCCAAGTTGACCAAATGCAACAATCATTATTACCACTAGTGTATTGGTTGGGAATTTCTGCTGACAATAAAAGAAAATAGAAGGTATTTTGTAGGAAATGACCTTTTGTGGTGAATAACCCAGAATTTTAAATATGAACCTGATTCTTAGAAATATGGCCATCACCTTATATTACTCTTTGGGTATCTCCTTCCTCTGCAAAGACTGACCATACACTTGTGACCTTCTCCATGAAACTCCCAAAAGCTCCTAAAGCAAGCCCTGTTAAGGACTTACAGACATGCCAACCTCAACCTGCTATGTAAGAAAATACCAACATTCACTTATCCCTGAAATGCCACAGACCTTAATATAACCAAAAGATTCATTAAGAAATTCTGCATCTATTTAGAAAAATGTATAGAGCAAGCAGTACCTACCATAAACATAAATCATGTGAACTTCAAAAATAAACCACTCTGGCCTTCCACTACCATAACAAAAAAGAAAGAAAGCATCTTAACTTATTCAGCAAATCCAAACCTTAGAAAACCCATATTCTCATGGATAATATCAAAAGTTGTAACAAAACACTATCTGATTCACTATTACATAGGCTGGCCTCTGAAGCCAAAGATAATTATAAATCCTTCTTTAACTATGTTAGAAAACTAAAAGCAATACTTTATATTGCTCTGAACTATTCATAATGGGGCTTCCTATTTTGACCTAACTGATATTGCCAAGCTACTTGTGAGCAAATTAAGTGTCATCTTCACCCCTGAGTCTTCTGTTCAAAACAATGAAACATCTGAAAACTGTACTGTCCCAATTATCTCTAAAGACCATTTACTGAAATTGATAACTGAGACCAAAAATACTTCATCCATGGCACCTGATAATATACTTAGTTGGTTAACTAATAGTGTTAAACATGACCTTGCAGGCACACTTCTCAAACTGCTTAACTAAAGTTTAACTACTGCTCTTTGTCTCTGGCTTATGAAACACAACACTAGTATTGTTCCTCCATAATAGTGGTCTTAACAATGACCTGGGTAATTACAGACCTATCAGCTTTACAAACATCATCTGCAAAGCCCATGGAATGTATTATAACTGTCCTCATAAACTGAGATATCAAGAGTCTTGTTAGACTTGACCCCAACAGTACATTTTTTGTGAATGATAGGCCCAGTCCATTTTATCTGGTAAATATCTTTGAAAGGGCTATGGAGGCTGTAGATGTTGGCGATGCAGTGCATGCAGCATATTTTGACCTGGTTAAGGTCTTGGATGCTATTTCCCATGCTGGCATACTACAAAAAGGTAAATGCTTTAAAAATGGACTCATTTATGGCATGATGGACGGCAAACTGACTGAAAGACTGAAAGCAAACAGTGTGAGATGAAAATGTAGTTAAGGACATAGGTACTAGGGTTTATAGCTTCCTCCTTTGTGACCTTCATGTAACAATGATTGACAGGAAATCATTTTATTTAGCCAAGCTAACTGCCACAGGATATCATCAAGGTCTAAAGAGGTAATCACTCCCTTGTACTCAGCATTGATCAGGCCAATTATTGAGCACAAAGTCCCCTTTGGCTTGTACCTTACTAAACATATCAAACAACTAGAAAGACCCCAAAAGTCCCTAAACAAAAATATCACAGGCCTAAAGTCCCTGGGTTTTCAAGAAAGGTGGAAGCTCTATCCCTTTATTCAGTGCCTTACAGACTTTTGAGATGAGATGGCTGACTAACTTTTTGTGCCATTAGAGATCAGATTGTTCTGGATCTTCTGTTTTTCTGCAAGTCCCATATCTCCACCAGTACTAGAACCAGAGACCTAAATTTTCACCAAACGATAAATAAAACATAATAGAGATATAACCGAGTGCCTCTCAAACTTCTAGAATAAATTTCCCCTGCATGTTAAGCAGTGCAACTCACTATCTTCCTTTAAACATAAACTAGATGACGGGATGGGTATCCAAAAATTTACTCCAGGATTGGTCAGTATGGTAAGGAGGTACCTTTCTGTAGGTGAGTATGGCAAGGTGAGAATGGTCGTGACACTCAATGGTCTTTAATATCTATGAATCTATAATCTATGAAGAATATTGTGGAGGCCCGGACTTGGTCTAGGATAGGATTATAAGCACAATATTATATCATGACTTAAGTGTGGGAGATGTAAACAACTGAAACACATACATGAGAACATTTACATTACCCAGCAATGATAGGACTATGGGGAAATTATAACTGTTCAACAATATTAGGTAGTCCATATAGTCTTCTTTCGGCCATGTAATGCTTATTATGTGGGGAAAATGGTGGAATGCCCACAACAGGGGACTATATAAAAATGTTTGTAGTATAAAAAATGATGATGAAGACAACATTGTCCCCTGGATTCTGCAAGCCTTGCACAGCATGCAGGATTAGTGCAGGAACTCTAGCAGAAAATATGTCTGCCATGTGATCCAGGAATAGCCTGGAGGGGCGTGCATGAGTGCTCCTGCACTAGTCCTGCATGGACTCAGCCCCTGTATGCAAATTACCCCATTTGCAGGAGAAATCCATGCAAATGAGGTGAATTTGTGATCCAGGAAGCTGGAAACCGGCCATGCAGGACTAGTGTAATCTGTAGAAATGTACTTGGTTAGTAACCGAGTATATTTCTGCAAATTCCAAAACTGAGCCGTGACAGCTCCAAATAAAGGGTGCATATCATTCAGGAAGCATGCCAATGGCAAGTATAAGACCATTGGCATTGAAAACAGCTTAAAAAAATTTACAAAATCAACTTTTATTTTTTTTTTAGCCGATCTTGGCTGTTTAAGCATAGGGCAGTGGCGCACAAACTGGATCGTGGGGAAAATAAGAAAAGAAACCTAAAACAAGCATTCTAACTAAAATCACTATTCTGCCATTAAAGTCAATGACAGGCAGAAGTCAACATGGCCAGTGAGTAGTGGTTGCTAAGGGAGGAAGCTCAGTGTGAGATATGTAACTATGCATTAGCAGGCAATCCTATGCAAATGAGGAGAATGATAGTGAATTCCAGATTTCTCCAGCATGCTAGTCAGCTCCCAACAGTGTAAGAGCAGGAATAGCTTGGTGCAAGCCTAGGAGTTAGCTGAAATCATAAGGGGGGGGGTGTCAGGCATACTGTAAGCGGATTGGTGCCCTGTGGCTCAGGTTTGCTCCCAGCTAAGCACAGCTAGGCAAGGGGGTGTGTCTAAGTCTGCCTAGCACTCTTTACATTTCCTAAGCAGGTATGCACAGTGCACTGGGTTTGAAAGAAAAAAAAACAAGGTAAACCAGGAAATAGCAGCTTTGGGCACATTTGAGCACTGTGTTTGTGGGGCTTAAACAAGAAGACAATGGGAAGGGAAAACAGTAGTAGGAAGTTAATCAAGGAGAACTAGCATAGCTGGCAGATGAAATGAATCAGAATCAGCCAATTACACAGGCAGCAGACCAGCCCAGCCCAGAACACTGCTATAAACTATGCTATAAACTATGCAAACACTTTCCACTCTGTTTTTTCCCATACTCTACACCATCAGTGTATACAAGCGGAGAACTTTTAACAGACTAAACAACAAAATGATAGGGGCTGCAAAAGCTATCATACAACAACTTGTAGAAGAGGCTGAGGGTGGTGAGGATGTGAATGCTGTCAACCAACCCACAGTGAGGAGACGGAGAAGAGTGTACAGACACAGGGTAACCTACCAGGGGCTACATGAGCTGGAGATAGTGAAGTGCTATAGGGTGGACAGGGACCTCCTACAGCAAATCATTGAGATGTGCCAGCCATGCCTTAACCACAGAACTAACAGAGGGAAACCCATCCCAGTGGATACCAAGATATGTGTAGGCCTAAGAATACTAGCTACAGGTACCTTCCAAAGGCCAACTGGAGATATGATGGGGATCTCACAGGCATCAGCATCTAGGGTACTCCACCATTTCCTGGATGCCATGTCAGCACATGCCGGTGAGTATGAATATTTCCTCAACACCCATGAGGTGTTGGCTAGCAATATGCAACTGTTCCACCAAATAGCAGAATACCCTGAGGTAGTGAGTGCTATAGATTGCACACACATATGCATCAAAGCACCACACGTTGAGCGGGTTAGGGTCTACATCAACCACAAGGGTTTCTCCTCCATCAGCTTCCAGGTTGTGTGCGATGCCCAGGGCATAATAATGAATGTGTGTGCTGGCTGCCCTGGAAGCTATCATGATTCCCACATCTGGCAACTGATGCAGCTGTACCAGAGATTTGCCAATGGGGGACATCACTCATGGTCAACTAGTGTGGGATGCTGGATACACACTAGAGCTGTGGCTGATGACACCCATCAGAAATACACACACACCCAAACAAGAACTCCATAATGAGGCACACGCACAGACATGAATTATAATAGAGCATGTGTTTGGGATGCTCAAGTCATGGTTCCGGTGCTTGGACACATCCGATAAAGCCTTGCAGTACTCACCAGCTACATGCACATAAATTGTCATCGTATATGCCATGCTACACAATATGATCCTGTGGAAACAGCTGCAGCAGGGCAGCATGGAGCAGGGTCACACAGCCCCCCACCATTGCCAAGGCCTACACAGGCATGGAGCAACTCAGAGGAGGAACAACCTGAGTCTGCCCCAGTAGACAGAATGAGGCATGCCCAGTATGCCCTGGCCTTGGCAAAGAGGCAATGCATAGCACATACACTGACACATTAGGGACCCAGGGAATAATATCTCTCACTGACTCTCACATACAGAAAAGGGGATGCCAAACATGACACTACCTGTGCTCAACCATGTGTAGGGAGTGTACTATGTGCATCCAACATAGGCAGCCCTGCAGCACCACCCTCAATACTGGAACACCCACAAGGTAAGTGACTCACACATGCCAATCAGGGGGTTCACATGCCCAACAACAGTGACAGCCAGTAGGACAGATGTAGACAAACAAAGGCTGTGGTATGACGTCTCAATGATGCCTATGGGTAACCTCCCCCCAGGCCTACACAGACTACAGCAGGTCAGGGAGTGGGATCTTAGTTCTGAAGGGTAGGAAGTCAAAAACTAATATGTAGGTCAGTCAAAGCTAAGATCTATAGTACACTGATATGCCTCTAGTCAGCATGATAGGTTAGAATACAGAATGAAATGGAGTATCTGACATACCAGTACAGTCATAGCAAATGTGCACAAGTGTCAGGTGTGCCCTCATCCTACATAGAAATGTAATAACAGTCATGTATGCCCCCCCAATCCTGTGTAGAAATGTAGTAACAGTCAGGTGTGCCCCCAATCCTCTGTAGAAACATAGAAATAGTCATGTGTGCCCCCCCCCCAGTCATGTGTAGGAATGTAGAAACAGTCAGGTCTGCACCCCCCAACCCTACGTATGTATGTAGTAACAGTCTGGTGTGCCCCCCCCAATCCGATGTACACACACTGTAACAGTCAGGTGTGCCCCTCCACAACCCTATGTAGAAATGTAGGAACATGTATGTGTAGGTATAATACCAGTGGAGCACAGATGCACAGAGCTGGCCAAGGTAGCAGGATAGGTTGTAGCATCTGCACACTATGCAGGTATGTGTGTGTTAGGTTGGTGTGCATTTCATATTGTGTGAAAGTGGTCAGTATGTATACATGTTGAGGTAAGAGCTGGTGGCCACTGCCCACTGCTGCTGATGACAGGGGTAAGTCCTCACAACTGCAGTGCCAAACACAGTACCCACCAGTATAACACAAGCTAGCAGTAAGCCATTGCAGATGTATGGTGGTAATATGTATCATCATTTGAAAGACTGACATGGTTGGCTGTTGGGCTAGATATACAAGCAGTAAACAGGGGAAAGTAACCCAGACATACAGTATATATTGTGTCATTGTGAAATGGATACATCCTTGGAATAGTACAAACAGGTATGCATCACATTATCTGGTCCTGTAGTAGGGGATACCAGTGTTGTCGGCCCAAAACTAGCAGATCACAAAAGAGGTAGGACTGATATATTGGGAAACAGCTGATGTACCTGCGCATTAAAACATAACTGGAATGCCCAATGCATATCTGTGTGTCAGATGCAGGTAGTGTCCATAGCACACATGCACCCAGCTCACACAAACACCACTCACAGGTACTTCTCTGGTTGTACCCCTGCTGTGGGGGATGGGTACAATATGACCCCAGCTGTACATGGCAATAGCAAAAGAATGCAGCATGCAGTACAGGTATCCCATGCAGGTGTGTCACCAGCTGTGGGTAGCACCCTGCCAGCATCCTCACCACCGATCAAGGCTGATAGAAGGTAGTGGCATGAACACCTATCACACCTACCCTGTCACCCCAAGGGAATATACTGTATGGCAGTCTGAGACTGTAGGACAGACAGAATGCAATGGCCTGCCACATCTGGCCTGCATCAACAGCTAATAGCCCACAGGCCTCTGCCAAGGGCCTGTGTCACACATGTACTGCCAATGCATGTTATGTCATGGACACCCTATTAACAACACAACACATTTCACATACGCCATATGCAAGGCCATGTGGACTAACCACAGTAACATGTCCACCATGTCCCACTGCATGAACTGTTGACCAACACCGACACACAGCTGTGATGGGGTGATAACCGCAGGGAAAGTATCAGATAATGTATGCATAATGTAAGGAAGAGGAGAGAATAACTGAGGGGGGTGGGAGTGTGGGCAGCATGGAATGTGCAAGGTCTGACACAAAGTGTTTGCACACACTATCTTTGGCTGTAAACACATAAATGGGTGCCTACATACCTGCCTGTACACCACAATAGGGTAATGCCCTGACTCATGGCCCCTGCCTCTGGGTAGCCTGTGCAAATATGTACAGCTGTGAGGTATTGCCATAGCAATATAAGGCTATAATGTCATGTTAATGGATGTACATGTATGGGATCCCCTGCCAGCACTGCACCAAGGAGCTGAACCGGATACACAGACCCAGCAGCAAGTGTCTGCAGCACCCCCTCCAGGATGGCATAACCTACCATGAATATGTAGGCATCTGCCCACAATACCACACACAGCTGCAGTCACCCTTGTCCGCCAAGACATCACTGTGAGCAGGAATGCCCACATGACAGTACATGAGGACAGAAAACATCACAGTGTATAACAGTACACATGTCTGAATATCTCTGCTAATAGAAGTACCATGTAGCTGAATCAGCACAGACACAATCACCTAAAGTACACACTATCTCCTGCACACCTTGTCCCCATATTGCCAAATGATCGATGGATACCCTGCAGAAACTATTTGCTATCTGTAGGTGTACAACACAAAGGTCTGCACTGGAGTACAAACTACCTGGAATCGATCCACACATGGAATACAGAAGGGCCTACTGAGCATGCTCACACACTTAGAGGAAATTAAGGCAATGTCAGACAACAACATACTAAAAGGTCATACTGGGCACGCTCACACACTTACACCCATGAAGCCCATGTCTGCAAACAACAGTTGACCAGACATATCTGGCAGTTGCAGATGTTAGTACAGACACTCCACAGTATGAACCACTCATGCTTTGCTCACACAGTGGATAGGAATACAGACATATATCCAAGGACAACACACTATAATAAGCCAAAAGTAGATGTACATAGATGAGTGAAAGAGAGTGTCTGTGACAAGGAGCCATCCAGCCCTGTCCCACCCAGCACACAGCCAAATGGCTACAACCACATGAGGTTCAGATGTCACTCGTTGTAGATACTAGCCAATGGCATCTGTCAGCAGTACAGACTATGTGCTGCAAGTGTTAGCTGTGCAACATGACTGAACAAGGAAGTAGTCATCTAGCAGCTATATACATGTACCTGTGGAATATGGCCCAGCGTGTGCCCGCATGTGGTGTGTCAACCCCTAGATGAATGGGTTATGGCCCATGCACACACACTGGCCTCCACATAGCCCTACTATGACAAGCCTGCTGAGGTCATACACTGTGAAATACAGCTTTGGGAAGGTTGTAGCCCAGTAATCTTTGTGGCGTGTACTATAACTGCGTACTGCTGTAGTGTGATAAAATAATTAGATGGGAGTTCTAATCCTAGACTTGGCAAGTGTGTGCTTCTGTGTGTGTCTGTCTGTGTACAGAACAATGCTTTTTAGGCTAGTCACACTCCCTACAATTCAAATGCCCTACTTTGGCAAGGCTGCTGATGTCATCCACCTTGAAATACACCTTTGGGAAGGCTGTACCCCAGTAATCTCCATGGCTTGTCCTATAACTGCGTACTGCTGTAGTGTGATAAAATAGGTAGGAGTTCTAATCCCAGATTTGGCAACTGTGTGTGTGTCTGTCTGTCTTTGTGTAGAGAACAGTGCTTTTTAGGCTAGTCACACTCACTACACTTCAAATGCCCTACTTTGGCAATACTGCTGATGTCATTCACTGTGAAATTCACCTTTGGGCAAAGGGTACTCCAGTAATCTCTGTGGCGCATCCTATAACTGCATAGTGCTGTAGTGTAATAAACTACTTAGGTAGGAATTCTAATCCTAGACATGACAAGTGTGTCTCAGTGTGTGTGTGTCTGTGTTTGTAATTCATATCCTGTGTGGAGGTAGGTGTGAGTGTGTAACAACTGGAGTCATTGGGGAGCAAATTTTATAAATTTCTTATATGGTGGCCCTAGTATATATCACAATGTCCACTGTACAGGGATAACAAATGTGAAATAGCTGAGAGGCTGGTGCGCATATCCTTACCCCTACATTTGACATCAAGGCCAGGCGAACAAAGTGAGTGACCCTAGTATTACCCAGATAACACTCTCAACCCATGTCTTACACACACACACACTTGCCTAGGCAACAGCCACTCTGTTGGTAGTACCCTGCATATTGCCCACTGATAGTAACCATGGTGTGATTGCAGTGGGCTACAGTGGGCATGGTACCCTGACCATAAGTCCAATAGGCACGTACATGCAGACAGTGCAGCCTTCCCCATGTTCCCCACATGACACCTGCAACACCTGTCGTGCCTTCAAATGTGACCCACAAAGGACATACCATACTTGAAAACACACCCTGTATATACAGATGCTACCAACACCAGGGAATACCGCTATCATGCTATCACTGTAGGAGCTGGGTCAACCTGCCATCCATTAGTTCCCACCACATGAGGCCAGGACTGGCACATCTGATGATAACAATCTGTGTGCACCCAGGTCCAGTTCCACATGTCACTGTACATGCATGTGGAAGGTGTGCACATCCCAGACACTGTCCATGTCATGGACTAAGGAACACATACATGGCAAGCAATGCACAGCATTGGCCACATGCAATAGTCACCCAGGTGACTGGATGGTGAATACAATACCCACCTGTGTGGTCAGATCCAGACACTCCATCCCTGAGCCACAAGACCATTGTCATGTGGCCTGATGCCATGCTATACCTATCACGTAGCCTTGTATAGCCATCTGGCACAGTCAACCATGACACACCCATGCAGCAATGCACCAATGTATGGCAGTACTGGCACCCTGTGTCTGTGTGTGTGTTGTACGATGCGTATGACCACATTCACACTCACTACAACCCTCATTGGCATACCGAAGCATGCTGTCTGATGTCAGACACCTCCACATACCCTTTGCCCATATAACCTCCGTATGACCCCTGTGGTGCATGTAATACTTGCACTGGAATGTGTTGTGACAATCTCACTAGTGATGATTTGTATTCCTGGCCCTGCCAAGTGTGTCAATGTGTGTGCATCTCTGTGAGAGTGTGGATGTGTTGACGCTGGCACCTGTTCATGTGGACAGGCACATATACTACACCTACCATATAGCTACCATATCCCTGTAGCAAATATCACTCACCATCACATATATGTTTTGAGGGATCATCAACATGTAACCTATGTGGTGCATCCTGTATCTGAATAGACAAGTGATAACACTAGATAGTCGTCAGGGGGTTGATACCCTGTACTGGTAGGTGTGTGACACAAGTATGCTTATATTTTACTCTCCCACCCCTCCCTGACTATTCTTTGCCTCTGTCTGCCTCTCTCACTCCCTCCCTGGTGGATGTGGAGACTTACACCTGCTGTGCTTAGGCAGCAGCATGTGTATTTTAAGTGTTACTCATGATCAGCTGATGGCCTCTGCATGAATTGCAGCCCTCTTCTAGCTGATTGCATGTGGAACAGCTGTGGTAACATTCCCATAGCCAACTGCATGGAAACACACTCCAATATCTAGGAGAATCATGTTGGTGCTGGGCCTTTACATTCACTGTGAGCAGGAACTCGATCTGTTATTTGGCAAACAGCATCTCAGATGGATTGGGGATCTACCTCTAACAGCATACACTGTAGAAACAGGGCAACACACAGGAGGATGATGTACCTGACCTGACTACAGACTGTAATTGCTGCTATACTGCATTTGGAGTAACGTTGGTTTAACAGGGTGTGTGTGGATATGGCTGTCCTACATGTGTTAATAGCTGCTATGTCAGTGCTATGTTTATGAGGAAACCCCCATCTGTAGGGTCGTCTGCAGACTAAGAAGTGTATGGTGCCTTTTGTTTCATGTGTTACCCACAGAACACCTGTCTGTGAACTGCAGAAGGTAGTGTGATGATTGCAGTCTGTAGATGGTGACAGCCATGAGAGCTACTGACTTCATATCCCTCATAGGACATACGTTGCAACAAACCCTGTTACAACAGTAAATGTATGCGGGTATCACAGCAATATGTCAATATTGGCCCTGTGTATGTGCCTCCAGTCACAACTCTGTCAACCTTTGTATATATGTCATGCAGTAAGAGGTGCATATGTGCTGTACACCATAATTAGTGTCATCATATCTGATAACAAGCCAGTGAGATATCAGACTGCTACACTTTATGTGTAGTAGGGGTTACAATTTATGACATAACCTGGTCATTCTGTGGTTGTGTGTACAGTACTGAGGTCTGTGTACTCATGGTGATTTTCGACGCTGTGTGTATTGTTCAATGTACTTTGGCCTGTGTACAGACTGTGGTAGATGTCATTGTTCATGGTCTTGTTCTATTTGATGTTACATGCTGCTCCACTGTATGTTACCCTATTGGCTTACACGTTTGTAGGGCCATACACATATGTGTCCCATACCACAGACAGGCTTCGGACAATACTGTGGAGTGGCTAAGTATATATAGGGTTAGTGTGTTAGTGGCACATATGAGGATGGTGGTTCACAGAGAGTCCATATACTGTAATATTACGCTAGCTTACCATATGTTGCTGTGGCTGTGTTCACATTGATTGCGGTTATGCACTTTCACACAGGTGTATCATACTCTGTGCTGTGACATGCCTGTAGAGCCTGCTATACATGCTGGTACATGTGCATTCCCCCATAGGAAGTGTAGGCCAGTGTTGAGCCAGTCTACCTGTAGCCTGCACAGTGCTTTGTTACATGCCTAGCAGCTTAGTGTACTTACCCAGTGAGATGTGATGTCCAGATACTTGCCAGATGTACTGCTGTTGGGCCACCATAACAGTCATGTATGTCAGACAGAGCAGTGGGATCCTGTACAGATGTATGTCAATATCTAGTGGCTAGTATGTGGCCATGGCACCTGTGTACCAGTGGTTATCATGTGTCAAGACAGACAGGGGTGTGTGAATGCATAACCTATGGGGGCAAAAGTATACCAGTGTGTACATGCTATACCCATCTACATGGCTGTTAACACCCACATTGTCAGGCTTGGTCCATGTATCTTGCACTAAAGGGTTCTGTGTATACCTTTGGACTGTCCAGAGTGTGTCAGACTAACCGCATATATTGGCCAATATCTCTGCTGTAGTCGACAGGAGCATTATGTGCTAGCAGTGGTACTGTCCTATGATGTCCTTAGGATGCCTGTCAGTAGCCAATGGTGCACATGATAAAAGAAGATGTGACCAACCACACACACCATGTCTACGCTGCCTTAAGGTATCTGGATGTACATTACCATACAATCCACCTTGGGTAAATACAGGCCTACTGCCTTCTGCCATACAGACTGTTCTGTCTGTCAGTGTGCTTGTGATGGTGCCAGTTATGCCTTGTTATGTAAAAGTTACATCCCATTGTGTCAACTGAATTCTTTACCCCCCTAGGGACTGTGCACAGAGTGTAGATAGAGGTTACCGAACTATATATCTGCATTACTTACTGTTGATTGTTTGGTATCCTCTGGCCCAGTCTATCTTTACTATTGTACTACTTGAAGGCCACAGCCTGGACAGCAACATTTGTAAACCTTTCTGGACTACTATATTAGTATAACTGTTTCACAGTTGCATTACTCTGTTTATATGGATGTCAGTGTCAAAACAGCTATGTGACATGGCATATACAACTTTAATAGTGCACAAATAAAGCTTCCCCGTTTATGCAAACCTGTGTGTGGCATTATATCCTTTGACCTCTCTGTGGGTATATGTTGCAGGCAACGATTGTCATTTGTATGGGTGGCTCATACAGTGTCCAGCTGTTAAGGTGGTAACTGATGGCATAGTGGTGTTCCACATTGTGTGCACCTTCTACATATGTATCTTACTGTACATATCTCTGCGTGTGTATGTGTAGTTACATATATATATATATATATATATATATATATATATATATATATATATATATATATATATATATATAGATGTATATTTGTATCTGCATATATGTGTCTGTGTATATGTATCCTAGGGATGTTGATAGCTTCCACATTGTACATTCCCTGTGGGAGCCAGACTGTACTGCATGATATGTAGTACAGTCTGGCTCGGTCTATATTAGAACATCGAAGTTTCAGGTCTAGGAATGTTCTAGTATCGACACCTAGTAACCGAAAATTTAGAACATCGATTTTTTTCCTAGGGAAAGAATTCACTGTTCCAAAACACATACACACAACACAAACACACCAAACAAACAGCAATCCACACACATACACCTAATATCTTACATCTAAACCTAGTCTAAACTGTACATACAACATTATTTACCCACTTACCTTAACCCAAACCCTAACCCTAAGGTCAGTCACTAGCTCACAAACACCTCACCCGCACCCTAACTCTAACTCACCTATCCCAACCTAACCCTCACGTCCACACATTCGCACACTTACCTGACCCATCCCCTAACCCTAACTCACCTATCCCACCCTTACCCTCACGTGCACACAATTGCACACTTACCTGAACCTGACCGTAACTTTCCACCGCAGAGCTGAAAATAGCAAAGCGACAAGAATGGACAACCAAATTCTTTCCCTTGGAAAGAATTTGGTTATCTAAAACTTCGCTATTTTCAGCTTTCGCTTATTAGGTGCCGATATTAGAACATTCGAAGACTTGAAACTTCGATGTTCTAATATAGACCTGTCTGGCTCCCTATAGAGTACTGTAAACATCTTGTGCCCATGTCGTGTCAGGGTTTGATTAGGGAATCTGCAACAGTTGGTATTGTATTGCAGGTCAGACATGTTTGACTGTGGGGGGTATACCTATTCGTACAAGACGTATGTTGATTGGGGCCTCTCAACCCCATTAATGGTGCATGTGGACAGTTATGTTTTTGTTATGTTCCAATTGTTATCTTACAGGTGTATGTCCGTATATACCTATGTATATATATATATATATATATATATATATATATATATATATATATATATGCTTACATAGATATAGATATATATATATATATATATATATATATATATATATATATATATATATATATATATATATATATATATATATATATATATATATATATATATATATATATATATATATAGACATATCTATATATATATATATATATATATATATATATATATATAGACATATAGATATAGACAAATATATGTATAGATGTATGGATTTGTATGTGTTTATATATTTATATATATATATATATATATATATATATATAGACAAATATATATAGATGTATGGATTTGTATGTACATATATATATATATATATATATATATATATATATATATATATATATATATATAAACACACACACACACACACACACACACACACACACACACACACACACACACACACACACACACACACATCTACATGTTGGAATAGATTCCCTGTGCTGTTGTATGCCTGGGCTGGATGATATGTTTGTATAAACATCAGGGTTATGTATGGCTGACTTGGCTTAGTGGTAAATTACTTTGGCTATGGTGTGCAGGGTCCTGGGTTTGAGTCTTGCAGAAACTGTTTATTTTGCTGCTGGGCAGAACAAGGGCAGTTGGATATAGAGTGATTAAGGCACTTTTGAGCAGTTGTAAGTGGGTTTGCATGGAGGTAAGCACTGCTAACTTCTGGTTACAGTTTCTTATACTTAGCTTCTAAATTGCTTAACCTGTGTAGGCATTGCTTACCCCCATGCAAACAGGCTTAAACCTGCTTACTGCTGCTTAAAAGTGCTTACTCCTTCTTACCCCTTCTTTCAGCAGTTCCCGTTAGGGGTCGCCATAGCAGATCATCTGTTTCCATTTCTTCCTGTCCTCTGCATCTTGCTCTGTCACACCAACCACCTGCATGTCCTCTCTCACCACATCCATAAACCTTGTCTTAGGCCTTCATCTTTTCCTGTTACCTGGTAGCTTCATCCTTAGCATCTTTTTCCCAATATACTCAGCATCCCTCCTCAGCACATGTCCAAACGAACATAATCTTGCCTCTCTGGCTTTGTCTCCAAACCTTCCAACCTGGGCTGGCCCTCTAATATACATATTCCCTAATCCTGTCCACCCTAGTCACATCCAGTGCAAATCTTAACATCTTTAACTCTGCCACATCCAGCTCAAATGCCTGCCTTTTTGTCAATGCCACTGTCTCCAACCCATATAACATAGCTGGTCTCCCTACCCTCTTGTGGACCTTCCCTTTCACTCTTACTGGTACTCGTCTGTCACAAATCACTCCTGACACTCCTCTCCACCCACTCCATCCTGTCTGTACTCTCTATTTCACCTCTCTTCCACACTCACCGTTACTCTGAACTATTGATCCCAAGTATTTAAACTCATCCACCTTCTCCACCTCTACTTGCATCCTCACCATTCCTCTATCCTCCCTCTCATTCACACACATATATTCTGTCTTAGTCCTGCTGACCTTCATTCCTCTTCTTTCTAGAGCATATCTCCATCTCTCCAGGGTCTCCTCCACCTGTTGCCTACTCGCACTACAGATCACAATGTCATCTGCAAACATCTTAGTCCATGGGGACTCCTGTCTGATCTCGTCTGCCAAACTGTCCATCACCATGGCAAATAAGAAAGGGCTCAGAACTGATCCTTGATGTAACCCCACCTCCACCTTAAACGCATCTGTCACTCCCACCACTTACCCCTGTGCTCATTTTTTTAAAAGAAAAGAAAAAGGGTTGATAGGAAAGTGGTGAAAAAGGGGCACAAAGAAAGAAAGACAGTAGGAAAAATAGCTAGGGATGTGCAGGAAGGGTGTGGGGAAGGTCCATAGCTGTCCATTTCTTCTACAGCAACAGCTGTGCATGTACACTGAATTTGCAGGTAGATTTAGACACTCAACCCTCTGGGAGAGGGATGAGGGCAACAATAAGTTGTGATGCCAGTTAGACCTGATTACATGTGTCCAGTGGACACATTTGCAAAATAGACAGCTTTGTAACAGATTGCCCTTTTTTCTTTTCTTTTTCAGGTGAGAGTGGGATGTTGGGGAGGGATAGTAGGTATATTTGGGAAGGTAGGTTGGGTAGGTTAACAAACAAGACAAACGATGCATACAGGGGTGGTATGTGACACATGTGGGGGGAGGGGTGTTGGGAAATCGGAAGCCCATGAGCCCCCTAGTGGAAATAGCGTGACTGAGGTCCCCACCCATGGGCAGTTTCCACTGCACCTTCACAGCCCCAAAGGTGGCTGTACTGGGGATGAGTCACAGAACCAGCCTGACCCTCTAGTCATGACACACGGCCCTCAAGCTGGTGTAGCAGATTACCAAGCTGCTGGTTGAGCTTGCTATGCACCATGACCAGGACCTGGCAATGGGTGACAGGTTCCTGTCTGCGCCCACTCCTGGGGGGGCAAGCCCCATCCCCGAGGTGGTTCCACTCAAAGATAGTGCAGAACCAATGGACAGGGAGGTCCCGGGTTGGGCCCCAGATATGCTGATGCCCGGTGCCACGGCCAGCTGAGGTGGGACATGTGGGTCTGCTGGGACCAACCTTCCCAAACGTGCTATAGTGTTTAGAGTTTATCATCATATGTGGGTTAGTAATAGTCAACACATATGATGATAAACTCAAAACACTATAGCACGTTTGAGAAGGCCGGTCCCAAAAGTGCTATAGTGTTCAGAGTTTATCATCATATGTGTTTAGAGTTTATCATCATATGTGGGTTAGTAATAGTTAACACATTTCAGGGTTAGGTATAACAGCATGCATATATATTCCCATTAACCCAGACACCAGATATGGAACACTTGCATAGCAACCAGAACACATGCATATATGGGACTACAGTGGTATTAAGAATAGCATGCAGGTACATTGATGGCACCATGTCACCAATGTTGGAATAATTCAATATAGCACATGCATGGGAAGAATTTAAATATTTATCAAACAATAGGGCATTATCAGAACATTGGAGTCATTACATACCGGTTGGGGTGGGTATGTTTTTTATTGCTGGAGATATGGTGGGGGGAGAGAACTATGTCAATTAACAACTATTATATTCCTGTAGTCCACATTACATTACTTTCCTAGTCAGTGCTGTTATCTGTACCTTACATGTCTTACTACACTACCCTATAGCCTTAGTTTGGACAGTGATATGGCTGTCATCATCGTTATACATGAACTGATTTTACCTGCAGTATACACCTCTTACCTGGTATACCTGTGGAGGAATGTATGTTAACACTAATTAACTGTTTCTACACATACTCCCAGATTCTGGGTTGATGTTGTACATATAGCTATCCAACTCTTTCTGCACAGACTCTGGCCATGTGTTGACCACATGCAGGTTTACTGGGACATATCTAGAATATTGCCCTCTTCAACCTTTAGTGACTTGACACACACATATATATGCTGTCCTACACAGTTATATTATGTAGCACAGTGTGGGTGACAGGGATCAGTGATACTTTATTATTCAGAGAAACTGCAACACTCACAATTCCCTACAATACCAGAGTAAACAGTATCAGTACAGGGTATAATGTTTTTTTTATTTCTCAGCACAGTGTTCGTATCCGACATACCTGTGGGAGCAATGTTAGTTAGCACTACCTGAATGTTGCCACACAAAGTTCCAGATTATACATTAGTATTGTGGATATACATTTCACTTTGTTACTGTACACACTCTGGTCATAGCTTGACAACATGGGGGTGTAGATAGGACATACTTGGCTTTTTACTCTCCTAACAGTTTCGGGAGTTGCTACAGTGACATGTTTGTTCACATAGATGTTGGACAATCACTTGTATTCCCTGTTTGCTGGCTAAACATTAGGGATCATCCCACAGACTTACCAGGAGGACATGCAACAGATATGGCCCATATACTGGATATTCTGGTATCATCTGTACAGTTGTGGGGTATGATTCTGTATGCAGCCTATTTCCGCTCCCAAGATTCAGATCATGGCTGTGTCTGCTACAACTTAAACACTGTCCATCAGAGTTGTGTGTGCTATATAAATATTGCTGTATATCTCCTACCTGCTTTCTGTCTTATAATTCTCCTATGCTTTTGCATTCTGACCTTGTATGACAACACTCTTATACAGATTTCCTAGACAGTTATATTTTGAAGGACAGTGTGGGTGACAGTGATGAGTAATATCTCATTATTCAGAGCAACTGCATCACTCACAATGCCATATAATACCAATGTAAACAGCACCAGTACAGGGTATCATTCTTGTATTTCTGGGCACAGTGTTGCTATCTGACAGACCTATTGGAGAAATGTTTGTTAGCACTACCTGATTGTTGCCACAGACAGTACCAG
Source organism: Protopterus annectens (assembly GCF_019279795.1). Lineage (NCBI taxonomy): Eukaryota > Metazoa > Chordata > Ceratodontiformes > Protopteridae > Protopterus > Protopterus annectens. Next base: position 1,493,041,621 of record NC_056746.1, read on the forward strand.
ATTCCACATTACTATTATGCACATACATCTCACTCTGTTAGTATATACACTCTGGCCACTGCTTGACAAGTTAGGGGTGTAAATGGGACATACCTGGCTTCTTAGTCTCATGAGATTTTGGAGAGTTGCTAGTGTGCCAGCTTTGTTCTCATAGATGTGTGTCAATCAGTTGTATTTCCTGTTTGCTGCCTGTACGTCTGGGATCATCCCACTGATTTCCCAGGGGGACAGGTTGACAGGCAACAGATATGGGCCACTTTACTGGACATTCTGGACATATCTGTACAGTTGTGGGGTATGATTCTGTATGCAGACTACTACCACTGTCAGGATTCAAACCATGGCTGTGTGTGCTAAATAAAACAAAAGTTCACATCTCAGTTGCATGTGCTATTTGGGTTTTGTTGTCTGCATTTTCCATGTTTTCTGTCTATGTGTCTCTCAGTTGTACTAACTGGCCTCTGGGGATTACACCAGTCATATAGAAGCATTCCTACACATTCTATTTATAGTGCATGGTGTGGGTAATGCTTAATGCAACAGTACTATTACATGATTGCAAATCTACATTACCATATGATACCAGAGTATACACATGCAATCCAGCAGTTAGACCTTTACTGTCAGGCTATTATGCTTTTATTTACATAGAAACTATATGAGACTCTTCCTGTCATATTCTCCAGTGTATGCATTACTTGCCTTAAACAATAAAGGTTTTATACAGGCAATTAATTTACTAATACTTATAGATTTATTTCCTATGGCAGTAAATGCGAAAGTATTACTGACCTGCCTCACGTCGCAACCTCTCCAGGCGACTTCCATGGGTCTCCTGGTTCGGGGCTCGCTCACTTGCAGCTGTGGAGGACATAAGAGGAATATTTAGCCATCCCTATCGATAATATACATGAGCTGGCAATTAATACACACATAGTGGGGTGATACTTACACACAGCTAGTACAGCCCCTGCTGTTCTAGCCTCTTGGATCCACTGGTCCAAGAGGTCCCCCTTACACCGCTTCAGGTCGGCATAGTGATACCTGACCTGCTCACCAGTTTGGGGTATGCCAGTGGCACTGGTGAGGTCACAGGTGAGATGGTCGCAGGCTTCCATCTTATATTAGGAACCCTGGAACTGGTCCTGCAGCAGTCTCTGGTCATGGTCTTTGACAAGGAGTCCTGCCATGACTCTGGACTCCTGGATGCACCAGCGCTGCAACCAAAAGTGCACACCCTCTCCCCTTCCTGACATAGTGCCTGCAAGGGAAGCTACAACCAGTTATGAGATGTATTCCCGCCTCTTGGGTTTAAGTAGGGCCAATTTCCCGCACTTTTCATGATTGGCCAATTTTGAAAATTCTAAGCTATGGGCATACCTGCTTACCTAAGGTTGGCATTGTTTAAAGGGATACAACACTGGGCACATGGAGTTAGCTGGCCTACACATTGCTTACACCTCCTAAGCTGACCTGTGCGATGCTTAGCGTTGCTTACATTTGACTTTGCATTATATTTCCTTTATGGCATTGATTTATTATTCATTACATCTTATATGTATGCCTGGTATCCATGATTCATGTGTACCTACACTGAATGGGGTCCTTGTGTTTTATTGGGGACTTCAACACTCTTTTACAATTACACCTGACTTATGGGCTTACTGCTGTACTCCAGTTCACATATTTATGTTATATAGTGGGTTATGGAACATATGTCTGTATACTGATTCCTTTCACAGGTTCAGTTTGATTTTACTATAGTGAAGACTTGTTTGCTGATACCTCATTCTTCTGTACTGCTGTGATGGCTTTGTGATTAACTATTGTGACTATAGTGTATAGGGCCCTGGGTTCAAGACCTGCAAGTTTATTTATTTTGTTGATGGGTAGAACAAGGGTCATTGGATACAGAGTGATTAAGGCACTTTTGAGCATTTGTAAGTGGGTTTGCGTGGGTTTGTGTGAGGGTAAGCAATGCTAACCTCTGGTTACATATGCTTACAGAGAGTTATCTTCAGAATTACTTAACCTGTTTGTGCATTACTTACCCCCATGCAAATGGGCTTAAACTCACTCACTAGTGCTTAAATATGCTTACTACTGCTTACTGGTGCTTAAACCTGCTTACTAGTGCTTTATTCATTATGACACTGACACCTCACATGTGCATTTCCAGCAGTACTCCAGTTCATAAATATATGTTATTTAGTGGGTTAGCAATGCAAATATTGGTCATAATGTGCTTTTCCATGGAAAATGGTATGTGCTGCAGTGGAACTCGAACTGAGAATGCCTGCTCATAAGGCGAATGCTCTGCCCATTACATTATTGCTATGTGCTTCATTTGCATATATCTTCCTTGTTATCCTCTTCAGCCATTTAAGATGCATAAACCGTAGTTAAGCGATGGGCACACCTGCGCACCTATGGTTATTTTTAATTGGATTTTCTAAAAAAATTAAAAAAAGGTTTGTTCATTTTATTTGTATTTACTTGCTATTGTACACCAGGGGGAATGTGGGTGGGGATATGCGGACACCTACGAGCGGTCTCGCTCATTTCTTAGCTTTTTCTGCTGTTCTTCATTGTGGGGTGTGTATATTCTGAGAGCTCTGCTGTCAGACACACCCCCTGCACTCTTACACACTCCGTGTAAGATTAGGAGCTCAGGCAGCGTGCCTCATTAATATGCATGGCACGCTGCCATCCTACTCCTAAATGGCCACCTCCACGCAGGACGAAGCTAGTGCTGCATGGAAGAATACTAAATCCATAAACGTTCAAGATTATTTAATAAGTTTAAAAAGATTTTTTTTTTTTGGACAAGGTACCTTTCACTTTATGATGTGACAACAGCAAGAAGTCTCCAGAGGATAAGGAATTAACTAGGAACTCATGTCAAACTCGATTTATATAAATATATTTCCATTAATATGTTGCAGTCAGAAAAATTGCAATAGCTTTGTGTTTACAGTGGTTTAAGCTTTGTAACATTATGTTTATTTTGATAACTTATTGGATGCAGTTTATGATGTCATTATGTGGGTTGAATATTTGACTTATTACAGAAACGAGTGATATTCTGATGATATCAGTTTACTTTTAAGGATGAATATGCTCAATAATAAAGAGTGGATTGGTCTTGAGGAAACATCTCTTTTTCTTTGCTTTGCCAGTAATTTGACCTCTTCCTATATAAATATATATATATATATATATATATATATATATATATATATATATATATATATATAGCTATGATGTGCATACACATATATACATATACACACACACACACACACACACACACACACACACACACACACACACACACACACACACACACACACACACACACACACACATACACACACACACAGAAACAAGTATATATATATATATATATATATATATATATATATATATATATATATATATATACACATATGTATATATCTATAAATCTATATAGAGACAGGTTGTGGGATTCAATAAACTCCATGTAGGTTCTGCACAGAGCCTACACAGAGTGTTTTCACATATGCAATACTGCTCATCACACAGCATCTCACCAAGAATATTAATGATGTGTGCGTAAGCAAGGTTTCGCAGCTTGCACCAGTGTTGCTGACCGTGAAACCTGTAGACTGAATGTGGTTTGTACCACCCAATCTTTCAGTGCAAGAAATCTGGACAAACAGAAAACTAATGGAGTACAAAACGCCAAAAATAGGGCTAGATTTACTATATTGTCCTGATAACCATAGAAAGTAGGTAGAATAATATGATTTGTGTTGGCATGCATGTTCTGAAGGATATAAAGTACGAAACTGAAATGTATGTCATTATGTATGATTTCCCAGTAAACCACACAATTTACAAGGAACAGACAAAAATATTATGCAAACATCTGGACAATCTCCTTTTTTTTAAGGCTAGTGCTTGCGAAATGCACAGCTTGACACAAACATGCTAAGCTGTGCTCACATACCCCCTAAATAACATATATTTGTGAAAAGGAGTACTGCATTAAATGCAGATGTGAGGTGTCATTGTCATAATGTTGTAAAATCCACAGATAATTACAAGTGCCCCATACAGTATATGTACACATGAATCAGGGATACAAATCGAAGGTAAAATGTGTAATGAATGATAAATCCATAGAGTTTGCAAATTTACCACTTTCCCAAGAACCAGTTTACATAACTGTCTAAATTAGTGCGAGGATAAATGGGATTAAGCACTATTATGGAAGAGTAGGCATACTTAAGCAGTAGTAAGTGGTTTTAGGTCTGTTTGCAGGGTAAGCAATGTGCACACAGGTTAAGCAATATTGAAGCTAACTCAATGTAAGCTTATTTAACTGGAGGTTAGCATTGCTTACCTTCGCTCAAACCCATGCAAACCTGCTTACAATTGCTTAAAAGTGCCTTAATCAGTCTGTATGAGACAGCCACTGTTCTGGCCAGAAACAAAATAAACAGCCTTTGCAGGTCTTGAACCTGTACACTATAGTGACAGTAGTTAACCACTAAGGTATCACACAGAACGCAAGATTGAGATATCACCAAACAGATCCTCACTATTGGCAAATCAAACTGAACATGTGAAAGGACTCTATATACAGTTTTATGTTGTATAACCTACTACATATAAATATGTGAACTGGAGTACTGCATTAAGCCCGATGTGCGGTGTCATTGTAATAAAGTGTTGAAATCCCCTAATAAACACAAGGACCCCATACAGTGTATGTACACATGAATCATGGGTACCAAACACATATACAAAATGCTAAACAGCAAATAGTATGCAAATTAAAAATTAAGCAATGCTAAGCATTGCACAGCCCAGTACATGTAAGCAATGTGTAGGCCAGCTAAATCAGTTTGCCCATTGGTATACCGCTTTAAGCAATGCCAAGCTGAGGTAAGCAGGTTTTCCCATAGCTTAGTATTTTCAAAACTGTCCAATTACAGCAAAGTGCAGGAAATCAGGCCTATTTAATCCCAACAGGCGGGAACACATCTCATAACTGGTTGCAGCTTCCTCCTGTAGGGACTATGACTGGTATGGGAGAGGGTGTGTGCTTTTGGGTGCAGCAGTGGGGCATCCAGGAGTCCAGAGTCATGGCAGGGCTCCTTGTGAAAGACCATGACCAGAGACTGCTGCAAGGGCAGTACCAGGGTTCCCAATACAAAGCGGAAGCCTGGGATTGTCTCGCCCGTGACTTCACCAGTGCCCCTGGCATACCCCAAACTGGTGAGCAGGTCAAGCATCACTATGCCGACCTCCAGTGGAGAAAGGGGGATCTCTTGGATCAGTGGATCAAAGAGCCTCGGAGGCTGGGGGATGTCACAGCCATGTGTAAGCATCAGTCCACTACCTGTTTAATAATTGCCAGCTTATGTATATTATGGATAGGTATGGCTAAATATTCCTCTTATGTCTTTCACAGTGGCAGATGAGTGGGCTGTGAACCAGGAAGCCCATGCCTGTAGATTGCAGCGTTTGTGACATGATGCAGGTTAATAATACTCTTGCATGTACTGTCATAGGAAATAAATCTAAAAGTAGTAGTACGCTAATTGCCTGCATAAAACCTGCATTGTTTAAGGCATGTACTGCATACACCAGAGAATATGGCAGGAAGAGTCTCATATAGATTGTATGCAAATAAAAGCATAATAGCCTGACAATAAAGGTCTAACTGCTGGACTGCATGTGTTTACTCTGGTGTCATCGAGTAATGTAGAGTTGCAATCTCTTAATAGTCCTGTTGTATTAAGCACTGTTACCCACACTGTGTTACATAAATAAAATGTTTAGGAATCTCTGTATATGACTGTTGTAATCACAAGAGGTCATATAGTACAAATGAGAGAGACTTAGACAGAAAACAGTGAAAAGACAGGTGACATAACCCAAATAGCACACTCAACTGAGACGTGAACTGTTGTATTTTTAGCACACACAGCCATGGTTCGAATTCTGGGAGTGGTAGTAGGCTGTATGCAGAATCATACCCCACAACTGTACAGATATGTCCAGAATGTCCAGTTAATTGGCCCATGTTTGCTGTCTGTCACCCTGTCCCCCTTGTAAATCAGTGGGATGATCCCAGACATTTAGGCAGCAAATAAGAAAAACAACTGATTGTCAGACATCTGTAAGAACAAACCTGTCAGTCTAGCAACTCCCCAAAATGTTATGAAAGTAATAAGCCAAGTATGACCAATCTTGACTCCCATGTTGTCAAGCTGTGACCAGAGTGTGTGCAGTAACAGAGTGAGACGTGTGTGCATAGTACTAATGTGGAATCTAGCAATATGTGTGGCAACATTCAGGTACTGCTAACAAACATTGCCCCCACAGGTCTGTCAGATACAAAAACTGTGCCTAGAAATAAAAGATTGATATCCTATACTGGTACTGTTTACTCTGGTATTGTATGGCATTGTTAGTGTTGCAGTTGCTCGGAATAATAAGGTATTACTCATTACTGTCACCCACACTGTGCTACATAATAAAACTTCTAGGAAATCCTGTATAAGAGTGTTATAATTACAAGGTCATATTGTAAAACCACAGGAGACTTATACACAGAAATCAGAGAAGAGATACACAGCAATATCTATATAGCACACTCAACTGTGATGGACACTGTTTTATTTTTAGCAGACACAGCCATGGTTCTAATCCTGGGAGTTGTAGTAAGCTGTATGCAGAATCATACCCCACAAGTGTAGAGAATTGTCCAGAATGTCCAGTTAATCGGCCCATATCTGCAGGCTGTTACCCTGTCCCCCTGGTATATCAGTGTGCTAATCTCTGACATGTAGGCAGCATTTCATGTCATATAACTGACTGTCAGGCCTGTACCTATCTGGAAAATGTCAATGAAAACAAACCTGTCATTGTACAACTCACCAAAGGTTTAATAGGGCAATAGTCAAAATATGTCCCAATTCACCTGCATGTGGTCAAGACATGCCCAGAGTGCGTGCAATAAGAGATGGACAGGTATGTGTATAACATCAACCTGGAATCTTGGAATATGTGTAGAAACAGTTAGGTAGTGTTAACAAACAATACCTCCACAAGTATACCAGATAAGAAGTATATACTGCAGGTAAAACTCAGCTCATGTTTATAGTTGTCTACATCCATACCACTGTTCAAACTAACACCATAAGGTAGTGTACTAATACCTGTAAGGTACAGATCACAGCACTGACTGGGAAAGTAATGAAAACTACAGGAATATACTAGTTGCTAATTGACACCCCCCACCATATCTGCACCAATAAACTATATACACAACTCACTCGGTATGTGCTGCATTAAATCTACTGTTGGGACATATGTCCTATTGTTTGATAAATATTTAAAATTGTTTCTATGCATGTGCCATGTTGAAATACACTCACATCGGTGGCATGTTGCCATCAATGTACCTGCATGCTGCTGTAATGGCCACTGTGGTTCCATATATGCATGTGTTCTTTTTGCTATGCAGCTGTTCCATATCTGGTGTTTTGGGTTAATGGAAATATCTAGGCATGCTGTTATACCTAATCCTGGAATGTGCTGAGTATTACTAACCCACATATGTTGTAAATTTGAAACACCATAGCACGTTTGGGAAGGCCAGTCCCAGTGGACCTACCTGTCCCACCACATCTGGCCATGGCTCCAGGCACCAGCATGTCTGGGGCCCACCCTGGGAACTCCTCATCCCCTGGTCCTGCACCATATTCGGGTGGAACCACCTCAGGGGATGGGGCTTTCCCCCACTATGAGCAGGTGCTGACAGGACACTGTCACCCATCACCAGGTCCAGGGTGTGGTGCGTAGTGAAATCCACAGGGACTTTGGAGATCTACTACGCCATCTTGAGGGCCACATGTCAGAATTAGAGGGTTGGCCTGGCCCTCCTATTCAGTCCCCAGCACAGCCACCTTCGGGGCTGAGAAGGTGCAGTGTTGACTGCCCATGGGTGGGGACCTCAGTCCCACTGTTTCACTAGGGGGCTCATGGGCTTCCGATTTCCAAATACCCCTCCCCATCAAGGTGTTTACCCCCAACATGTGTCATATACCACCCCTGTATGATGTCTTGTCTGTCTTGTCCATTATCCTACCCAACCTACCTTCCCAAATATACCTACTATCTCTCCCTAGCATCCCACTCTCACCTGAAATAAAAAAAAAATATGGGCAATCTGTTCCCACAACAAAATCTCGCCCCCTACATAGCTGCCAATTTTGCACACATGTTCACTGGACACATGTAATCTGGTCTAACTGGCTTCACAACAAATTATTGTTGTCCTCCCTCCTCTCTCAAGGATATGAGTGTCTAAATCTACCTCCAAATCAGTGTATATGCACAGCTGTTGCTGTAGAAGAAATAGGTAGCTATGAACCTTCCCTACACCAGTCCAGCACATCCCTAGCTATTTTCCCTACTATCTTTCCCTCTTTGTGCCCCTTTTTCACCACTTTCCTATCAATCATTTTTCATTTCTTTTAAAGAAATTAGCCAGGGGGTAAGTGGGAGTAAGCACTTTTAAGCAGCAGTAAGTGGGTTTAAGCTTGTTTGCATGGGGGTAAGCAATGCCTACACAGGTTAAGCAACTGAGAAGCTAAATCAGTATAAGAAACTGTAAGCAGAAGTTAGCAGTGCTTACCTCTGCGCAAACCTGTGCAGACCCACTTACAACTGCTTAAAAGTGCCTTAATCACTGTGTATTCAATGGCCTTTGTTCTGCCCAGCAACAAAATAAAAACCTTCTGCAAGGCTCAAACCCAGGAAGCTGCACACCATAGTTAAAGTGATTTACCACTAAGCTATGTCAGATATACATCACCTTCATGTTTTCACTAACATATCATCCAGCACAGTCATTCAGCAGTACAGGAAATAGGTCCATATGTTCATAGGTTCATAGGTAGGTACTAGGCTATCTGCTCGAAGGTATTTATAAGCCTAGCCAGAATGTGTTGGCTTTCGCCACCCCCTTAGATTAGTTCCCTTTGCCTCTGTCCAGCAAAGACACTGAAGTGATCCCCAAGGTAAACTTTCTGTTTCCCATCCACTCGTCAAGGTTTCTTTTGAAGAGTGTTAGCGAGGAGCTCTGCCTAATGTAGATTGGGATCTTGTTCCAAAGCAAGGGAAGTATCTGGGACAGGAATCTATCCCTCCAGCATGTCCTATTTATTGTGGTGGTGAGGTTTAGATCCCTAGAGTGTGTGGCTTGAGGGGATAAGGTTTTCTTTAGGTGGAGCTTGTCCATCAATTCTGGGTTGGACATGGCCTTGTATGTCAGGCAGAGATCACCTCTGAGTAGGTGGTATGCAACCGAGTACAGCTGGAGTTTCTTCAGTCGAGCTGCATGGGGCATCTGTTTGAGGCCAGTGATCCTCTTGGTGAGGTACTTCTGTGGTCTTTCCAGCTGTTGCAGGTGTCTTGTAAAGTACATCCCAAATGGAGAGATGTACTCTATGATGGGTCTGATGAGTGATGAGTAGAGGGGCACAATGACCTCTTTTGATCTAGAAGTGAAGCATTTTGTGATTATGTGGGCCATGTAGAAGGATTTTCTAACCACTTTGGCAATGTAATTATGAAAGGCGAGATTACTATCTACTTGGGTCCCCAGATCCCTTATTACGTCTTCCATATTTAGGGGACTACCACCTATGTGGTAATTTGTGGGTACTTTGTTTTTTCCAAAGGGGATGACTATGCACTTTTTGGCATGTAGCTTGAGGCCATGATTTTGACACCAGGTATCTGTCTCAGTGAGACCCTTTTGGAGGATTCTGTGTCAGCCAGAGAGTCAATTATAGCCCCTAGTTTGCAGTCGTATGAACTTGGTGAGCCATAGTCCTCCTGTGCTTGCCTGTATCTCTTAGAAGTATATGCTGAACAGGAGGGGTCTTAGGACTGAGCCCTGGGGAACGCCACTTGTAACTGGTTTAGAGTTGGACCTAGATCCCGCAACTCTCACCATGTGGGTTTTGTCATGAGCCAGTTAGCAACCCATCTTGTGAAGTAGGGGTTTATGTTCAGGCTGGTGAGCTTGTCTATAATACCAGAATGGGGAATGGTGTCGAAGGCCTTAGCGAGGTCTAGGTAGGCTGTGTGTACCAACTGTCTCAAAGAAGTCCACCAGGTTTAGGAGGCATGAGCTGCCCTTAACAAAGCCGAACTGGGTAGGGTCCAGTGTTTTTGGAGGTTCCCAATGTCCCTGTTAATGAGTTTCATGATGATGCGCTCCATAGCCTTGCAGACCAAGCTAGTCAGGCTTATAAGGTGATAGTTCCTGGGGTCAGTTGTGGCTCCACCTTTGTGGAGCAGAATAACCATTGCTGTGCGCCACTCTATGGGTATGTAGCTCGTGGAGAGGCTGAGTTTGAACAGTGTGTTTAGGTGAGGGGTTAGTTCGTCTTTAAGCTCATGTAAGACACAGCCTGGGACACCGTCCGGTCCCAATGATGCTGTGTTTTTGGTTTTGGTGAGGGCTGTTTTAACCTGTCTGTGATTTCAGGGACTCTACATTCTTCTGGTATGGTTATGGGCCCTTTTGGGGGTGAGAGGGGGTGTGAAGTTTGCAATAAACCTGTCTGCCAGGATGTTGGCGATATCAGTTGGGTCAGTGCATTTTGTGCTATTCTGCACTAACTCCGAGCAGATATGAACATTGCCACTTAGATTCTTGACATAGCTAAAGAATGCCTTGTGGTTATCTTTGGTGTCCTTGGCAGTTTTTCTTTCAAAGCTCGCCTTGGATGAGTTTATGATGGGTCGTAGTTTCTTGCTGATACTGATAAGGGATGTCTTCCCTTCTTGGGATTTTACTCTTTTCTGTACTAGTTTCCTCCTTCTATTGTATAGCTTGTTTATGGCAGGAATCCACCAGACTGGTTTCCTTTTCTTGGAGGAGTGAGTCTTGTTTTTTCTTGGGATGGCATGATCCATGCTTTCTTGTAGGTGCCTGTAGAATGCATTAGTAAAAAACTTTGCAGCTTCGTCAGCGTTATCCTTCAGCATGGGGGCTTTGAAACTTTCCACCTCGGACTTAAGTAATGTGAAGTTTGCTTTTGAAAAGTTTTTCAGAGTGGTTTTCTTGTCCGGGGTGGGAGCGGAATGTGGATATCCAAAGTGATTTGTTTATGGTCAGATCTAACCAGCGACGGGTTGACCTCCGGTGTGGAACACCGATCGCCCATGTTGGTGATGACCATGTCCAATATGTTGTCACCTCTGGTGGGAGTGTTGACCAGTTGAACGAGGGCATTTGAGTTTATAAATTCTAGGAAATGTTGGGCAAGGGAGTTAGTACTTGAGTAGTTCTCCCAATTAATGTTTAGGTAATTGAAATCACCCAATATTAGGGTGTTTGGTAGGACCTTTATGTTTCCCAGTGTTTCCAGAAATGTGGGATGGAGGTCCTGGGACATGGTGGGTGATCTGTAGCAAGCTACAATTTGAAATGCAATTTTGCTCATTGTTAGTTGCACGTGGATGATCTCTGAAGCATCGTGCTGTGCCACTAACCTGGAGGTGTGGGTATCCTTGATGAATATGGATATGCCCCCACATTTTGTATTTTGGTTTGGGTTCTGTGTTCGAAATATATGGTATGAGTTGTAGCCTGGTAGTGCTGGGGTGCTCTCTGGAGCCTTAAACCAGGTTTCTGTTACTGCACATATATCTATTTTCTCCATACTGAGGAGTGCCTTGAGTGCATGCATTTTGAGGTTTAGACTTCTGGCATTGAGTAGCATTACCCTCAGTTTTTTGTTACTTGTGCTATTTATGGCGGTGGGTTTGTCTTTTGAGCCTTGCCTCAAAAAGGCACTATGGAGGTGGCAAGAGCCTTGGCCAGTATTCGAAAGCCTATGGGTGACAGGTGCAAGCCATCTCTAATGAAGCAGCGTGGCTTGTTGAGCATGTCATCCCAGGTGGACAGACACTGGATCCCCTTTGAATGACACCAGAAACTTAGCCAATTGTTGAAATCAATAATTTTTTCTTTATACCCTGGTATCATACTTGGTGAGGGCAGGATGCTACTCAGGGTCAGGGTCATACCGGCCTGGGCTACATGATCAGAGAGCTCTTCCATTTCTCTTTTTATGTAGTCCAGGAAGGTATGGCTCAGGTCATTCACACCAACATGGACAATGACAGAGTCATATTTGTACTTGTTCTGGAGTGACCTGAGTGCTTGTGTTATGTGGCAGATCCTGGCATCTGACAGGCAGCTAACAGTAACCTTCTCCTTATTCAGCCTAGTGAGAGGGACATCAGTGTGCCTGACTATAAAGTCACCTAGTACTAGTATGTTGGGTATGTTATTTTGCCTTAAGGGCTGTGATTGCATGGCACACTGGTTTTGTGAAGTATGTGTTTCATGGTTTGTGTTGGGGGGTGGAGGTTGCTTGGATGTTTGCTTTGGAGGTCTCTGTTGGTTTTGCAGATTTTTGTTTAGAGCCTCCGACTATGTTTTCATGTATTTATGTGTGTTTTTTACCGGTGCTGCTTTAATGGGTCTGTGTGAGACTAGTGGTGTGATGCAGGTATTTCCCTTCTCCTCTTGACTGTCTGATCCAGTCTTGGGTTGAGAGAGCTTAGCCTCCAGTTTAGCTGTATAATTGCATCTCTCGCATGTATTAGTGTTTGGTGGTAGGAGGAGGGGGTTGTCTGTGTACATGAGGCAGTTGTAACATTGCCTCAAAATGCCCAGATTCACCAGTTGGACTGGAGAGTACACCTGAAACTGCCCATTGGACATGCCTGGATAGGTACAGTGAACTGTTTTACTGGATGGCAGGTAAGGTCGAATAGAGAGCCTTGTCCTTCTGTACAGTACAGGAGGGTCTAGTGCTAGGGTTTATAAGTGCTTGCTATCAGTTTTGAGTAAGTGCCGGGCTGAGAAATGAATGGCTTGAGTGCTTAAGTTGAAAGTATTTATACATGTAGCTGTGTGTGTGTGTGTGTGTGTGTGTGTGTGTGTGTGTATATATATATATATATATATATATATATATATATATATATATATATATATATATATATATATATATAAATACTAATTACCGTAAGACCAGAAGCGCGAATTTCAAAATCCCGATCACCGGGAGTTTGACATTTGCGCTTCTGGTGTTGCAGTATGGTGGAAGGTCAGGTAAGTATCTATGTTTAAATGTGTTGGTTAGGGTTTAGTGTGGAAGTGTGTGTTGTGACTGTGATGTGTGTGTGCGAAGGGAATGTAGGTGTGTGGTGGTTCGTGTGTTTGTCTATGGAGTGCGACCTTGGAGTAAGAATATTTAAGTGGGGGGGTGTGCAGGGGGGCTTGATCCCCTGCTTGTCTGTAGTTTAAGTTTGCGTGTGTGTGTTTTGGGGCACGGTGTGTGCATGTTTATGTGTATGTGTGTGGTGTATGTTGAGTGTAGTTTTCGGTAGTTTGAATTTCGTGGTTTTGATGTTTCGGTATTTTAATGTTTCGGGTATTTGGTCTCAGGATTTTGGGAGTCGTAGTTTGGGTTTTCGGGATTTAGTAGTGGTTCTATATATATATATATATATCTATATACAGATATATATCTATAGATATAAAAGAGAACATAAATACATATATGACCAAAGGCACCGTTAATGGGGGTGAGGGGGCCCAAGCTAAATATGTCTTGTAAGTACTGATATCACCCCCTCCCCCACAGCGAAACAGATCTGCCCTGCAATACAATGCCAGCTGTTGCAAGTCCTATACCCAGGACCTGACACAACATGGGCACTAGACGATAACAGTAATCCATCCCACCTGTATGATGTCAGGCTGGTTTCAATAACATATCATGCAGTACAGTCTGGCTACCATAGGGAATGTACAATGCGGAAGCAATAAACATTTCTAAGATACATACACACACACATATATGCAGATACACAGATACACACACACATATATATATATATATATATATATATATATATATATATATATATATATATATACATATATATATATATATATATATATATATGTAACTACACATACACACACAGGGATATGTATAGGAAGATACATATTTAGAGGGAGCACACCATACTGAATAGCCAGAATTCCTACAGTTGCCACCTTATCAAATGGACAGTGTATGAGACAACCATACAAAAGACAATTGTTGCCTGAAACATACCCACAGAGAAGTCAAAGGACATAACACCACACGCAGGTTTGCATACATAAGAAAGTTTTATTTGTGTACTATTACAGTTGTATATGCCATGTCATATAGCTGTTTAGACTTTGAAATACATACAAACAGATTAATGCAACTCTCAAATAGATCATTTAATACAGTAATCCAAAAGCATAACATATGTTGCTTTCCAGGCCAAGGCCTTCAAGTAGTACAACAGTATAAACAGACTGGGCCACAGGATAACAATCAATCTACAGTAAGTAATGCAGATGTATAGCCCAGTAGCTTCTAACTACACTCTGCACTCAATCCCTAGGGAGAAAAGACTTAGGATGACAAAATGGGATGTATCTGCTACATAACAATGCATAACTGAAACCATCACAATCACACTGAAAAGCAGAACAGTCTGTATGGCAGTATCGCAGTAAGCAGTACGCCAGCAATTTTCCTAAGGTGAAATGTATGGTAATGTACATCCATATACCATAAGGCAGCTTACTACTGATATCCCTTACATGTTGTAACAGCCTAGGTTATTTATGGTGTTTACCCCCTCCATAGACTGACTTCCAGGGGCATATAACACTGTTACATACACTGGGCTCTGGACTGCGGAAGAGCACACATGTTCTGTGCAGATGAAGCCCACATATATATGGGCCCTACCCCACAATATGTGTGGGGGCCACAACAGCACTGGAATGATAGCAGGAATGGCATCATGACATAATTACAGAGCACTACATAACAACACCTTACTGCATGTCATATGGACAAAACCTGGTATGTAGTTGGAGGACAGAGGCCGGAACACAGGCCCATATGTGAAATAGTGTTGTCATACACTGAGCAAGTTGCTGGTGTTACAGGATAGTCTGCAACATACCCTTAGTTAGGAATATGAAGTCAGAAACACAAATGGATGTAGCCATGTACTGATAGCACTTAACACACACAATGCCAATGATATATCAGACACAAGAAATGTGTGGTGGACAGACAAAACATAACAGGCACACCTCTGGCCATCATGTGGATAGGCCCACAGTTGAGAGCTATGCAGACAGACTGCATTCCATGTTAAACGTTTATGTACGCACAAACCCTATAACACTGGTGCTATACAATGCATATAACAACACTACTCACATTCTGTCTGTAGTTCTGGAACCTTATATAGATATGTAGCTGGCCTGAGTCTGCAAGTCTTCTTGTAAGAGGTATTTTTCCCTGCTGCTTGTAACAGTGTTGCCCACGTACGGGAAGCATGTCCACCATACAGGAAAGGTAAAGGGATCATGCCCACATGATGTAGGGATTTATAGTAGTGGGTTGCCATGACAGTGGTAATTAGAAGTACAACACAGCATGCTACATGCAGGTAGTAAGTGGAGAACACTGACTGGTGCAGAGGCCATCACCTGATCATGTGTATCACCTACAAAATCCATGCTGCTATCTATTCAAAGCAGCTCAATCCAATTACTTGAGAGAGAGAGAGAGAGAGAGAGAAGAGAGAGAGACAGTGAGTCAGTAAAATAAACTAACAAAGAAAGAAAGCAAGGTGAAGGCCAAGCCAAAAGCAAAGGAAAAAAAAAACACAAAACAAAACCCTTACAAGCAAACTATCCAGAACAGACATAATTCCAACAACATGTATGTGAAGTATATATGTATTTAATTGACTGTAGTACTTGGTCCATAATAATGGGATAGATGATGTGGAATGAATTATATGTGCCATCAGGTTTTGTTGTTGTAATGATGTTCAGCTGAACAACTGCTATGGACAATAGAGTCTGTCCCTGTGGGTAGTGGGCCATACCCATCAACTGTGCAGAGCAGCACTTACTGACAAGATGTAAGCCATCATTGTGTGTGTTGTGTAATGGAAACATGTATAGTACTGTGGACAATAGCTGGTGGTAGAAGTAATGCCATAATGATGAACACGTGGGTTCCAAAGCCCACCACTTACAGGACACTCAGGTTAACGTGTAATGTAACATGCTGAAATGCCATAGGTGTGTAATAGGCCTACCTGTAATTGTCCCTATATATACTCCCCTAATGTTAGGCTGTGTCCTTCTAGCTGATGAGTATGGTTTATGCTCATGCTTGGAAATACACCGGTCATGTAATGGCTATGGTATATTCAATGCACACGTCTAACACACCTACCCGTAATTCATGCGTACATGTTCAAGTATTGTTGCTGTTAACTGCACTACATCACAGTGGTGACCATGATGGTGTATCTGAAGGGTATGTCAGACAGCTGCAATATAACTAACATCCTGTCTTTGCAAAATGTATCCACAGGGATGAACATAATGGTGGGACAAATGGCCTACAGTAGGGACATGTGTGAAATATCACCCTTATACAGTGCTACAACCGTGTATATACCAGTATTACAATGGCAACTGTTACTGATCTACACTACGACATATCATAATACAGCAGTCCACAAGCTTTAAAACCTACAATGTGGTCCCAACATGAGCAATGAGTGTGTAATACAGAATCATAGGTTAGGGCAGCAAATATGGGGAATACATACCTTCAGAAACACTGGAAGCATATGTGTGTACACACTTTACATAAAATATAGTGGAAGCAGCTGTTGAGGTACTGACTGCATGCATTTGTCATGTAAATGCACCTTTCAGCAAGTACATGTCCCTAGTGTCACACCATGTATTGGTCTGTTGTACAAGATGTTTGGCCATCAAATGTGCACACTTACCTGCAGCAGAGGCAGCTGTGGCTTTCACACATCTTACATGACATGGAGTGGGCCCCATAACCAACAGGTAGCACCCATGAGCTGGACATGTAGCCATACCCCACCATTGCATATACCATGGCAAACAGTGCAGACAGTCATTTATGTGGCAAGAATGTATGGGACAGTAATGATGTAGGAAATAAACAGATGGCCATCCAAGACAGATGATGTCAGATGTCACATGTAGCAAACTGGTCATGCAGGCTGCCTAGTAACATGCCACAACACTGAGGGGGTTGCAGGAATGTCTAACAGGTACTGGCTGTGCAGTACTCGTGTCAGCAATTGCCTGAACTCTGCAAGTGTGTGGCCTATGAGTTAGGGTAATCAGATGTGACCGCTGTACCACATGAAACATCAGCCAGGCCTCTCTGCAGATAGTGTATGCATAACAGAAGAGGTCCCCATAAGTCATGCGTTGCAATGTGTACTGGTGTACCATGGCCACATTGTAAACCTACAGACAGTATCATGTTAGATACATGTACAGCATAACCAATGCCTCATCCCACCTCAGGCCCACCATCCCCATCTGTACTGTGCCAGTGCCAGTGTACACCTGTATGTTTGCCATTCATTAGCTGGGACTAGGCTGTTACATGTGGTGTTCAGTGTTTGGGACACTGCGAACCGACACACATGTGTAGGCCATAGTTGTCAGGCATCTGCAAAAAGGCTGAAGGTGGAGAGGGGGTGTCATCATGACACACCAGTGCACTGCAGCAGGGATCCTAAGGATGCTACAAATGGCTGTATCTGCACACAGTCAGGTTCAGGAACTGTGGCAGACATAACCCTGACTCCACAGCAATAGTGACAGCAGTGTGTGAACTCCAAGGGATGTGCACATGAGTTCACCTTGTAATCATGCAGAGTTGGGGGACATGTGTAGGGCAGACAGACCATATACTGGCAAATGCAGATGGTCCCTGCTAGTATACCCCTGCCAGGAATAGTGACTGCTGTAGTACACATAACAGTAGGTGCAACAAACTGTCATGATAAGGGCGTGCACACATATGCACCCACAAAGTGTATGCATCATGGTCAGCATCAGCACAACTCACACATTTGTTAGACACTGCATTTGAATGTACAGGACATATGTCACATATCAGGCTCATGTAATGTTAACATATGCAGTGATGTGGTCCCATGGCATATCAAGGAAGAGGACATCATATCAATAAGGGTGTGTACACTCCCCATAGCCATGGTAAGGTTTGATGGTTGTCAGTGTAATAGTATCGTAGTGGTCATACATGCACTGATAATGTTGAGATCTGTAAATCAGACATCAGGCATTCACAAATGACATCTGTCCACATATCATCCCAGGTATGTGCCGGACAAACACACAGGGGCTGTGAGCATTAGAGTAGGCATAACTGACACAGTAATACACATTCACAAATGGTGTGTAGACCTGTGAGGTATGGTGCACAGTACATGCAACGGTGCAGAACAGGTGCACAGCAATGCTGTGTACATGGATGCAGTGTTTTCCAGGGGAAGGGGTATCACATACTAACACAGCCCATGCATCACACACATGTATACTGCTGCTAGCATGGATTGACTATAGCTGCACTGGATGCTGTTGAGTACCATATGTTATGCATGTTGACAGATGGGTAATGGGATGTCTGTATGTACTATCTTTGTGCAACCTCACCTGTAGATGTGTGTATGTGTGTGTGGGGGAGTTATTTTGTCTGTAAGTGCAATCTGGTGGAGTGGAGGGGGGGTTGATGCATGTAGGATGTGTGTGTGCATGTGTGTGTGTGTGTTTATGTGGGTGTCCATGTATGCACATGTGTGATTGTGGGGTTATTCATACATCAGTACTTCCCTTTGGAATCGTGCAGTACATGGACATGGACTGACACATGAGACACCGGGAATACGTGTCTGATATGTAATCTCAGGACAGCTGATAGTATAATAAGGTCTGTAGCATAGAACATGCATTGGGAGGGAAAGTAGACACCAGGTATACTGTTAAAATTGCAATCATCAGAAAGACGAGCATGGGGAATTACTAGACAGCACCAGGGAGTGTATCCATATTTTACTGTTGCCCACATAATAAGGTGATTTAGCAGCAGATCTTGCATCTACTGAGCAATAGTTAAGTATGACAGTCCAGTGCATGACATTATTGAGTGAACGTAGTAGCCCCTAACATACGGGGGCCATGCTCACAATGTCTGGACATACCCAGGGTAAACACTGGATGACAGCAGTGAGGCCTTGCAAAACCTACTCCAATCAAGTCAAAGAGGTAATGGAGTAACATGTCATGTGTTGTGAACACTTGTCTAGGCATTTACAAGAATGACACATTAATGAGTGGTATTAATGAATGTATGTTACCAAGTGTGATGCAGGATGGGGAATTTACGTGAATAAACTTGGGACTGTCTGTAAACTCAGGGACAGGTAGGTATTATGGTGGAATATCAGGGTGTGTGTGTGTGTGTGTGTGTGTGTGTGTGTGTGTGTGTGTGTGTTTGTGTATGTGTCTACTGTTATGCAATGCCGTACAGGTCTTAAAGTGCGTTTCTTGTTTTCCCCTCACAGGTGGTGAGGTGGGTCAGGGTCCCTCCTGCATGCAATCTGATGTTGGTGTCCATACAGACACCGAAAATGATGATAGGACTGTTGAGGCACAGGTAGGGTTGTCAGAGGCTGAAACTGCACAATCGTTTGACAACCCCCTGTTGTCCAGCCCAACCCTGCACACAGTCACAGTGCCTATAGATACCCCATCACCAGTAGCCATAGCAGAGGGACAGTTGGCATTTGGTGGCAGTGCACAGGACAGTTTGGTATCTATCCCTGCTGTGTCTGGACACAGCAGGCATAGCCACATGTCCAGCAGGGCACCACATATGCAGATGTACCAGGGTGCTCGTGTGAGGGCCGCTGATCATCATGCCCCTGGCAGAAGTGCCACAACTGGTACCACCCAACACATGTTTCAGACTATCATGGGGGCGCAGGCATGTATGGAACTGTACACCAGACAGGGTCTGAGGCTGCAGAAGGCTGCTTTCTCATCTGTAAGTGACAGCATCCATGAACATGCAGGTGCCCTCTGTGATTATACCGAGGTCATGGATAGATGGTTGGGTGAGATGGTGGGCCTCATCGACCATGGATTGTCCATGCTAGAACATGTAGTGGAAGTGGGGCGATGGCTGCATGGACGTAGGCCAGCAACACCAACATCTGGCAGTCGACGTGGACATGCAAGGACAGCAAGCCGCTCCCGTGGTGGCAGTACCAGCTCCAGCACTGTAGGGTGGGCACTGTACACACCACACCACAGCAGGCCATGTGCCCATGGCCCTGGCCAGTCCCAGGAGGGACTTTTTTCCAGCGGACATATGTCATCATCAGGAGAGAGTAGCACATCGAGGTCTGTACCTGGACATGCCAATGGAACCCCTGGCAGGCACAGTCTGCGTGTTCATGGCTGGAGGTGGTGAACTGCACACCCTGCCAGGTATGGTCTGCAGCTGTCCAAGAAACACCTGTACAGGGCAGCCACATGTCAGAACTGTGTGCATGCATACTCACACACTATACAAACACACCTAGGGCAACCCCATACCTACACACACCATATCACCATGCCTATATCCGCAAATAATACCCCTCACCCACACAGATGGTGTCAAATGTATGGCCCACCCTCAGTCTTTGGCAAACCAACAACACACCCTGTGCATATGATGATACCTGTGCCCATCCCTGTCATTCATAACATCAATGCAGGGACAGGCTAATATGATTCTGATGCACACAGTGACTGCACTACAGTGTACCAATGTACTGCTGTGTAACATGTTGTCAGCAGTAATGTTTAATGCTTGCATGTCAGGTAATGTAGCTGTCTAGCCATGATGCATTACAGCTGTTATTAACACTGAGTGATTGTGGTCTCCATAATGTTATCTATTTGTGTTGTAGGTGTACATGTGTCAGCAGGAGAATGGTCTGCAGTCATATCTCACAAGGAGTATGGCACTGTGGTGACACCATGGCTGTGCCATATCTGGGGTACAGTTGAACACATGTCACAGGTCTGTATAACAGTTACTGCCTGTACCACATGGACAGGTGACCTCCTGGGACATGTATAATCAGCAACTTGAAGTAGATCCCTCAACATACACGCACACTCTTACTTGGCAACAATGGGACTAGACCCCTACCTAGGTATGTAGTGCTACTGACATGTGTGGCTTTCACTGCACACACCACACAGCATTTAGGATGAGATGTGCTCCAGGTTACATGTTACATGCAGAACATCCCCAGACATGTACAGTATGGTAATGAGGGATGTAATGGTTGTATATAGACAATACATAGTGTGACATACCATCATATACACATTAACAGACACATAGGCAGACACACATCCTAGAGACCTGGGCCTATCGGGTCTATATTAGAACACTGAATGTTCACAATTTTGAGTGTTCTCATATCGAACCATTTTCAGCGAATGCTGAAAATATCGAAGAAACAGAAAACCAAATTTGTTTCCTAGGGAAAGAATTTGGTTGTCCGTTTCTGTTGCTTCAGTATTTTTAGTGCTGTGGTGGAAAGTTACAGGTCGGGTTTAGGTACGTGTACGATTCTGTGGACATGAGGGTTAGGGTGGGTTAGGTGAGTTAGGGTTAGGGCACGGGTCAGGTAAGTGTGCGATTGTGCGGACGTGAGGGTTAGGGTTAGGGTGCGGGTGAGGTGACTGTGTGATAGTGACAGACCTTAGGGTTAGGGTTTGGGTTAAGGTAAGTGGATAGTTAGTGGTGTATGTATAGTTTAGTGTAGGGTTAGGTGTAAGAGTTTAGGTGTATCTGTGTGGATTGCTGTTTGTTTGGTGTGCTTTTGTTGTGTGTATGTTTTGGAACAGCAATTTTTTCCTAGGAAAAAATTTGCTGTTCTGAATGTTCGATGTTTTAAATTTTCGATTCATAGGGTTCGATATTAGAACACTCAAAATTTTGAATGTTCAGTGTTCTAATATAGACCCAGCCTATTAGTGATAAGTAACTTGTCAATGTGTCCAACGTGTTACAGGTAGGCTGCACACAGCACATGCATAACTGGGCTGGATTGTGTTATCAGTTACCTGTGTGGTTGATGGCGACAGTGGTGACCATACAGTGGTACATGGGACATGTACCAGAGGTACCATGGTGTAATGACAGTGTACACAGCACCCACACCTCACTGTGGATATTGTACACACTGGAACCCATGATAACACTCTGACATACCCACCATCACACATTGACCAGGACTGCGATACAACCCACTGTACACCCCAATAGTGATACTAAAGGGATATGGATCTAATGCACATGCCACAGGCATAGTAGGGTGATGCATTGGCATGCCTCTCCTATGGGCAGCAACATCACTATCCATAATACTGTGTGGTAATGTGTATTTTAATAGGAGTATGTGGCCTCGGAATGCTGTAACCTACAGATATACACACATGCACACATACACAGACTTGGCAGAACTCAGTGGATATCTCATGCCTATCAACCCATTTGTACAACAGTGTTGTGCTGGTACTGCAAGCTTCAGGTAGCCTTTAGGGAGAGGAGCATAACAGGGTACATGTAATGTCCAGTACAGCATCAGCCACATCTAACTATGGCAATGGGTGTTGAGGTGGGTATGAAGGCCATCATGGTATTCACAACTACTGGTGTACTAACACACAGACACTGATATCCTCAGTGATGCACATATACACATTTGTCAGTACTGGGGTGCATCACTGCAGGTGGTCATAGGTGTGCATCTGGCTATTTTCCATGGAGAGATGGGAAGTGTAGGGTATGTGTGTACAGTGGTATCATGCCACCTGCCATGTGCCAGCAGGCAATCTATCTACAGACACCACTGTGGTAACCCTCAGGGTGAGAGTGACATGCATCAGCCAATCCTCTGGATGCCTCCTGAAAATGGCCAGTAAGGTGATCCAGTTGACATGTATGCAACATGTATTACAAAACATGGTTAGTGTCTGTGTTGGAGAGCTGTATCCAAGCATGTTTTGTTGACTGTGGTAGTGTCGTGGAGGTACCTGTGGCATGTGGTGCATACAAGATGTTGTGTCCTAGCTGTGCCAGTTATAACACAGCTGGACAGATATGTCAGTGTCAATCAAGCATAGGTCGCCTGTACGTATCCAAGCTGGATACCTGCCATCTTCACATCTGTACAGGGACTGACAGACATCAGCTTGCCAACTAGCTATGCAGTAAAATGAATGTGTCAACAGATACATGTCTGACACCAATATGTATGCCATTACTACATGTTGGCAGCCCTCACTGACATGTGCTATGCAGACAGTAGTCTACAGTTAATTTCCACATGTCAGATCATTATCCAGTAGGGAATATTTATTTTATTTTATTTTATTTTACATTTGTTAACCGGGGGTGTCTGACTGAGCTGAAAAGGCCTTTTTTCAGCAGAGGGTTGGGGAGAAAAGCTCCACATAGAAAAATTACAGATACATTTAGTTATGTAGACATGATCAGTATACACACAAATTACAAAAGACATGTTTTTACAGTGGTATGCAGCACATAAACAGTTACAGTGGAGAG